>NC_133898.1:110636645-110936645 GCF_964199755.1 Larus michahellis
TTGTTTATGATTGAAAGAATGCCAATGTGTGTGTGTGTATGTGTATATATATGTGTGTGTGTATCCTCTCTCTCTCTCTATATATATATAATCTCAAAAGCTGTATAGACTTTGAGTTCAACAGGGGACATCTTATGGCAGATACTTGTTTAGGTGAGTTCATAACCGCCTGGTTCCCCAGAGATGCCACATACTCAACCACTGCAGAGAATTATGCTCAAAGCATCTTAAAAAATAAGGAATTCTTTTATAATTAACAGTGTGATAAGTGCTTGTCTTGCATCTTCTTGAGTTATTTAACAGTATTGGAATCTAGGTCTGTTTACCTTGCTAAAAGAAAAATGTATATTTTAATAGCAGTGTATTGACTGTGTCTATGCACATTTTTCTCAGAAATAAGACATAATAACATTAGTTACCACTTAGCTACTAAATATTGCATGCTGAGTCCAATTCATTGTTTGGGATTGTGGTACCTAGGCAGTCTTAATACTTAGAGGTACATATATTGTTTTTTTTCCCCTTCAGAAGGATGACAATTAAATACTACTCCTTGGAAAGTAATTCAGCATACTTTTAGATTAAAGACAGCATGCTAGATTTGAAATACAATACTAATGTCTTTTGTGTGCTTGCATTTTAACACTAACAAGCTCTTTTAAGAATGTTTCTTGCAATGTAAATGTAAATTTCTCAAAGTGCAGTTGTTTATATTCTGTTGTATAGAACCGAAGTTTCTATAGAACTGTGTCTCTAATGTTTTGCCAGTTTCTTCTTAGTGTAATTTCTGATACTTGTTTCATTTGGGATCAGACACATGCTCTTAATGACCTGATCACAGAAAGCAGTGTATTCTTCCTCGATCTGTAGTGAACTTTTTGTTCTGATTCCTCATATAATTCTTCCCCTCTTTGTCCCTCAGAAATACTCAAGAGGTGAAATCCCTTAGGAATTGTTACTTACTATGTCAGAGTGCCTGTGCCATGATTTTATGCGGATTTTATGGTCTCATTGATCTAGTATGCATCAGATACTGTGGTTTCCATTGTGTTGCTAAAGCATGAAAGGGAATGATAGCCTTACAGTCACTTGTACTGTTGATATGCCAGGATTTTAAATGAACAAATAAAAGTGGATAGCTCATTGCTAGGTACAAATAAACATTGTCACTAGGTTGTTTTTTTTTTTAGAATAAGGACTATTCTCTTAAACTTCTGTTGTGCATGTCATATGTAGTAGACCCAGTTTTCGAATAGCTTTTCTGTGTCTGTATATGGAATTTGTCAGTAGAATTTTTTTATTCAGAAGGAACCCAAAGGAAAAAGATGATGTGGACCTTTTTTTTTGATAGCGCTCTTTTCTGGAGTTACACAAATTGTGCACTTAATGAGAAGAGGAAATGCAGCACATGCTGATTTTTCTGTTCCTTTCCTCCTCTTTTTTTCATTATATCTATGTAATTTAGATGCTTGGATAGAGATGCTAATATAAATATTTAATTTATTTTTTTTTTGGAAAGCAAGTCCTGGGGCATTGTTGTTTTTTCAAAATTTGACACCCACCAATACAGAAGCTTCCTGAAAGTGAACACTAGGTGTCATGTTACCACAAACATCCGTGTCTCCCCTCTTCCCTGTCTACCTTTTCAGGGTAAACATTTAATCTTGCCATTTTCCTAAAATAGATGACCACCATCGATATTCCACACCAGTATTTTGTTAGGGTTAGACTGCATTCAGTCACACTACTTGTGGCTGTAAGAAGCTTCAACTTTCTGATGTGTTTTATTAAAAGTTCTATCAGCACTAAGGTGGCATGGATTTCAAGATTATTTCCAACATCTGTCTATGCCACAATACAAATCAATAGGATATACTTATTAACTGAAACTTTGCCTCCCACACACTCATTTTCTATTAAAATTCCTTGCTGGGCAAAAGCTGATCTCAGAAACTTTTGTTGTGAAGTGAACAGAATTTGTTTCCTGATTTGGGGAGGGAAAGCACAAGAAAAAAGATGGCGGAGCTTCATGATTGGGAGGGGGTGTCCATGTATTCCATTGTATGAAGCCTGATAATTACCTTCCAGTGCAAATATTGCTGACTTCCCGCTAATTTGGGAAGATTTTTTTTTCCCCCTAAAAATCTGTGAAATAAATAGTTTTGAGATCCTGTTAAAGAAATTCACCAAGCGCTTCCTAAATATCAGAGTATGTGAATGTTACACATTTCTTCACTTGGCTTCCCTACTGTCACAAACCGAATCTGAATCCTGCTTCTACCCATATATATCTCCATGAAAACAGTTATCAAACTGGTAAAAATATATTTAAGCTTATGGCTTTAACATCTTAATGGAAATAAGACTTGTGCCCACCTACTGTTCTGAAAAACAGCGTCTGATCTCAGAAAAACAACAGCGTTAGTATTCTTTTTACACCTCATATCTGTGTTTCATATTGTAAGCATTTTTTTTTTCTGATGTTTTAAACATTCCATGATATGAATATAAATAGAATCACTTTCACTTGGGAGTGCAGAGACTGCCGAGAATAGAAATGGTAGCGGAGCTCAGCAGAAGGAACAGGGCATGACCGTGTTCCTACAACACTGACACCTAATATTGCTTGTCAGTGGCATCACGATAATAGAGACAGCAAACACAAATCAGACTCATTCAGGTTGAAAGGGACCTTGGGAGGTCCGCGAGCCTAACCTTCTCCTGAAAGCTTGTGACCGTATTGAATTCAGACTGAGTTGCTCAGGGCTTTTCCCATTGCATCTTTAAAACCTCCAAGGATGGAGACTGCGCAGTTTCTCTGGGCAACCTTCTCCCTGCTGGGTTGTTTTCACAGTGAAGTGGGGGGGGCTGCTGTTAGTTCCCTCCTAAAGCCACTTCTTCTTTAGGTTCAAGCAAGCCCAACTTACTTACTCCTCTGTTCCTTACAGGGGAAGTCCTTCAGCCCCCAGGCCATTTTTGTGGGCATCGGTTGGACTTGCTCCTGTTGGTCAATGTGTTTCTTGTATTGTGGGGTGCAAAACTGTGTGCAGTCGAATGAGTGCCAAGTAAAGTGGAAATGATTACATGGATCACATCTCTGTTGTGGCTGATGCTGTTAGCCTGCATGGCTGGCAGCGCGCACGGGTGACTGTACAGCCTTCTGTCCACCAGGACAGAAGGATCCCTGGTCCTTTTAAGCATTATTCTTCCCTTCACCCCATGATATCTCAGAGAGAAATCCTTAGCAATGAAAGTTTTTAAAAAGCAGATGGCTAGTAACAGTGCCTCTTTTCCTCCATTAATTAAGAATGAATGCATAACTCAAGGGGAATTTAGCAGATAATTGTACTTGCTCTTCTGCGTGCCGTTTCATGTACCTTCCCCCGCCCACCCACCCCCCAAAAAAGCAGGGAAAGGCTGACGGTGACTTTCATCTGAAGTTAAGATTCATTTACTATAAAAACTGCATGGTAAAATGAAGTACTTGGAACAATTTAGTGGTTTTGCTCATCCTTCATATTACTGATGAAGCTGACAGTTACAGCCAATGGAGGTCCAAGATTGTGCTTTACTCCAAACACCCTTTGTCAGCAACCCTCATTTAATACAGATATGATCTACATTTTTTGGGGTCTGTTTTCTTTGAAAAAGGCAGGCTGATTCTTCTGTTTTGAACTCCTCTGTACCTACTTGTCTGAACTTTCTGTCTGAAGAACAGTATGATTCCAGCATGAGCTGTCGTGCTAGAACCCTTCTGCCACTCTTTATGTATGTATATCAGCAGGCATATTTCTGTAATGAGATTTACAAACTCTCTAAAGGATATAACCTTGAAAAGCTGGAACCCTTTAGCAAAATCTAATCAATATTATCTCATTTATCATCTCCTTGTGAAGTTCAGATTGTAGTGGGGACAAAATGTAGTATTTAGAGTTCTGGGCAAGGAAATCGATGCAAAACCACAGTTGTTTTGTACTGTATTTAAAGAGTCATAGTACATGGTTACGCTGTATGATATCATAAAACCATTAGCCTTATAATGCTTCCCTCCACCATGCCAAACTTGCAGGACTGTCTAAGCTTCTTGTTTTGGGATTTTTGCCTTTGCATGGTTTATATGTGACTTCCGAGTCACCAGATAAATAAAATCTGAGGAGAAACTTTTCCCTGAACGGGCAAGTTCTGTGTAAGGCAATCTGCTTTGCGAACTGCATCCAGAGTAGCTTTTTTCATAGGTGGTTATCATCCACACTATAGACACACTTCCCAGCGTCTGAGCAGCCGAGTCTTATAGCACTTCCTTGGTCTAAAGCCATACTGACGTCCGCACTTCACTTACGGAGATGTGTAGCAGAGAGGGGTTAATGGATTTGTCAAGGACCACAGAAGCAGTCTTACCCAGAGATGGAATCAAAGCCTTTTGGTGTCAAATCTTTATCATCAACTCTTGATCGTTCTTCTTTGCCACAAAATGGAAGTTTGGTGGTTGTACCTTTTGATGGGGATTCCCTTTTTATGCCCAGTTTTGTGGGAGGGACAACAAGAAGTGGAAAATGAGGCTGAGTCGCTCAGCCCGTGTTTTGCGATGGGCTATTTTCACACAGATAGTGGAAATAGAGTGTGTTGGCTGCACTGCGCATTCTGGTGGACAGAGATTCCTCAGTGCTAATATTCTGGTTCTTAATAGCTGTACACTGGATAAACTGTAAATATTATACTGAATTTCAGAGTACACTGTGGAGTGGGTGAGCATTATTGTTCCTACTTTACCAGTGGAGAAGCTGAAGAAAAGAGGGTTTAGTTAAGATCAGGGCTTTTTGTTCATTTGATTTTTTAATTTGGATTGATTAAATTATCTTTCAGTACCTTACATTTCCTGAATACATGATGAAACTTCCCCAAAGATTACATGGAGAGTGTTTTTCATTTTTTAAATTTTATTCCATATCTCAATTCGATATTTTTTTTTTCAATTTTTTTTCCTGTATGAGTAAATCATGTGCTATTCTGTCCCATTCAGTAATGGATGCGGACTTCTTTGGAGAGGACTCATTCATTTAACTTATGAGCACAGGCATACTTGCTTCTGCTGCATGTGTAACTAAGTAATAGCACAGTTAGTATCACCAAGAATATGGATATATTATATAGCTTACATAATAGCTAATATGTAACCTGAAAAATACTGAAGAACGAGCATACACATTCAAAACAGTGCTAAATAATACGGGAGATAGTTATGAGTATTTATTTTGTTTCCTCTGTAGAAGCTGTCTTTTTCCTCTGAGTTGTCCTGTATGTAAAACTATTAAGTTTATTGCAGGAAAATGTCAGAAGAATTGATCTCATATTGGATATCATGAGGACGCACAGATATTCGAAAACTGTTTGTCACAAGCACACAAGCATGTGTTGCCATCTTCCTCTCCAGTAAAGCCAGTTCAATCAACAGGCAAAGAGATAGATTTTTCATTTGTTTCACTGTCTGCAGCTAAGACATAGATACTGCGAGGAAATTCATAGGCACATATCTTTCCATACAAATCCCATCAAAAACTATTAAGTCATGTTTTTAGAAAGGCTTAAGGAATTACTTATCAGTCGTGTTGTGTTAATAAAATGCAAGCTTCTGTACTAATAAAATATTCTACTCTCTTCAAGAAGGCATTACAATCTAATTTTATATGATGTGTCTTTTCATCTATTTTTTTTTTCAACATACCCTGCTGTTTTACGCAGCATTTTTATAAATGTAGCATTTAGACATTCTTCTGCCACCCTTCACAAGCCCTGATATAGCAGCAATATAAGGGTATGCAGGAATCTGTGCTGTGCGCTCATTTTCAGAATTCAGTTGAAGCATAAGTAAGCATATGTTGCCAGTTCAGCCTGACAGTCCTGTTTTGTGATGTAACTACTGCTTTTTATAAAATCTTTTCCTTTTCTAGTTTTGAATTGTCAGTATAGTTATCAGTTGCATCAACACACTGGGTTATGCAACTATTTATTGTACTTTTCATTTAAAAGATGAATTAATTACTAAGGCATCTGGTGTGTCATATGGTGCATATGCTGGATGTGCTAAACAGAATAGTCTTTTTTAAATAACAAGAGAAAAATGACATTACATAAAAGGATTAGACTTCTTAGTGTGCTTTGAAGAGTAACTGTACTGTACTAAAATCTCCAAGTCTGTTATTCAGGATTTTGTGATCATTAAAGGAATCTTTGATTCTACTGGAACAAGTGTGCATACCTGTATGTATCTGTACTTGTAATATGTGAAAAATAGAGGGGGGAAAAAAAGACACTATTTTCTGACAAGAACTTTATTATACACGGGGTAGTTATATGATACTTCTTGCAAATGATAATCACAGAATGTGTTATGGTTAGTTCCATTTATAATGCATAAGGCAAGAAATTTTTATTCTTACTGTCTACAGAAATTATATATCCTCTGAGGTTATCAAATGAATGAAGACCTTCTCAGTCTTCAGATAACCTATAGGTAATAGATACACTTCAACCCACCGTATCTAACTCCACACAAACCTCCAATTGCCTTGGTATACTTAAGACAAACTTCACACTCATTTTACATTAGAAAATTACTGAAATCTACTATAGCCAAAATTACCAATTGACACCAGTTTAAGTTTGAATTACTAATTTGCTACATAGCGTCTCCTCCAAGGGAAGGTTGGCAGACATTTGATACGGGCCAGTTTATTTACTCTTTCCAGTTATACTTCTTTGTTCTCAGTCAAGTGAAATTCAACATGTATCACCCTTTTTACTTACAAAGTTTCAGAAGATGAGGCTTAAATCTATCCAATGTACCTTCCATTTACAAAAAAATCAGTTTCTTCATTGAAATTAGACTTACAGAAGTTTTAACAGCTGCGGGTTTTTTTCTGTGTTAAAGGGGACATTAACAAAAGCATGGCTGTCACTACTCAGTTTAAGCAATCAAGCAGGATGCATTGGTATCAAAGGACTTTCAAAAGCAATCTTTTCAGAAAAAATACTGTTTCCAACAAGAAAGCAGTCTGCTTTAAGCATATCTAGTTTAGGAGTATGTGGGTACTCCTAAAGGCAGGGTGTCCAGGAAGCAAGTCTGAATTGTCAAAATGCTACCAGAGCAACCTACTGGTAGGTAGAAAAGAAAAAAAATAGATTTTGAGGCTTTCTCATTAGCTGAACATGTACTTTTTGTAGATGCTCCATTTCACAGTTTATTACACTAGTTTACAAGAAGTAAACAAAAACGAAGAGAGGAGAAATTTTTTATTAATTTTTTTTTAATAGCAGAAACATTATAGGGTAGTTATTAAAGGGAATGGATGTGAAAGGAGTGAGTAGGCAGACAGGTGTTACCTAGATGTCAGGGAGCACTAGGTTGTTTTTTCTGGGTAACTTGTATCTGTGTATAGTAGGGAAAGTCCATACTTCAGTCTCTGCTATCTCTGTTTCTTCTTTTGCTTTCAACAGTTTGACAGACTTTCATAAATGTCAGTAAAGTTAACTTGATGTCTATTGGCTGTAGTTTCCATAGCTAAATATAATTAAATGTAGTAAACCTGCTTGAGTTTACTCTGTAATTCTCAGAATTCTAATGTCATTTTAATCTGACCAGGGTCAATCTAATTCTATTCCACAAAAACATCTTGCTTCATCAATTTATAGCATAAAATGAAGACTTGATATTTTAAAATTTATAAAAGTTCACCTTTATTAGTCCAATATGTGATTCATTGCGAAGTGCTACAAAAAAAGTGCATAGAGTGCTTCATATATATATTTTTAAGCAATTAGTGTTAGGCCTGTCTGCACTGGGAGAACTGTAAAAATATTTTTATATTTTGAAAATTAGCTCCAGATTATGCTGCCTTACAAAAGTTATGACTTAGCCCAGTATATCTAGCATAAGGATACATAAAACAACCCCACCAGCCTATTGCCGTGGTTTATGGCACTGAGATGTGAGACGAACATGATGCAGTTCTATATATTACTTTTGTATGGAATTTATATGTGGTTAAAAGTAGATTGTTTTGTAGAACATCATTATTTTTCAAGTATTTCTGTGAAACTGGCAAACAGAGGCCAGCCAAGAGAGTATTAATTATCAGTATAAATTGAAAAACTCTTGTCCTAGCGAGTAAGGATCTTTTCCCTTTAAATTAAGTAATCAAAATGTTCTTCAAAATGAAAGATGAGGAAATGTTATTTAGGGCTGAGATTAGCGTTTCTCTGTAACTGCCATCCAGAGGGACAGGCTTGAGAAGTGCGCCCATGTGAACCTCACGAGGTTCAACAGGCCAAGTGCAGGGTCCTGCATCTGGCTTGGGGCAATCCCCGGTATCAATACAGGCTGGGGGGGAAGGGATTGAAAGCAGCCCTGCGGAGAAGGACTTGCGGGTACTGGTGCATGAAAAGCTGGATATGAGCTGACAACGCACGCCTGCAGCCTGAAAAGCCAACCATATCCTGGGCTGCATCAAAAAAAGGGTGGCCAGCAGGCCGAGGGAGGTGATTCTGCCCCTCGACTCCACTCTGGTGAGACCCCACCTGGAGTATTGTGTCCAGCTCTGAGGCCTCCAACAAAAGAAGGACATGGGCCTGTCGGAGCAGGTCCAGAGGAGGGCCACGAAGATGATCAGAGGGCTGGAGCACCTCTTCTGTGAGGACAGGCTGAGAGAGTTTGGGTTGTTCAGCCTGGAGGAGGCTCCAGGGAGACCTTATTGCGGCCTTTCAGTACTTAAAGGGGGCTTTTAAGAAAGATGGGTACAGACTTTTTAGCCAGGTCTGTTGTGATAGGACAAGGGGTAACGGTTTTAAACTAAAAGAGGGTAGGTTTAGACAAGATATACGGAAGAAATTTTTTATGATGAGGGTGGTGAAATGCTGGCACAGGTTGCCCAGAGAGGTGGCAGATGCTCCATCCCTGGAAATATTGAAGGTCAGGTTGGACAGGGCTTTGATGAACCTGATCTAATTGAAGATGCCCCTGCTAATTGTAAGAGGGTTGGACTAGATGGCCTTTAAAGGTCCCTTCCAGCCCAAACTATTCTATGATTCTAACTGATTTGTCTGACTATAATCTCTGCTTTTATTTGTGGTGTTGATATTTCATTAGGAGGGCTTCTCACTGAGAGCTAATTCTATATCTTATATTTAATTGGATGTGACTTAGAAGAACAATCCAAGCAGTAGTCTGTTTTCTATATATAATCTGCAAGAAATATTAAAAAGTGTTTTCTTTCTTAAATATAATGGAAAATTGTCATCTCGACATTGCACAGAATAAAAATCAAGATACACTAATTGTAAATTGCAATCTAGATAGTCTCTCATCAGCTTGCTTGATATTTACAGATCAAATATCTTGTGGAACTAGTTTCATGTTATTATGTGAAATTAAGGTGCTTTCACTAATGAGCACTACAGATACTTTTTATGACTGTTTCAGTTAACTGGAACATAACAACTTGTCTTATTTTTTTCAAGACTTAATAGCCTTCCAATCTCTCCACTGGTGGTACAGGGTAACCTATGATTTATAGGTACAGCCATACTTCAAGGTGTGGAAATTTCGTTGGATGTGGTCAAGTAACTGCTGTAGAAGCAGAATAATACTCCATTCAGATCATACCCATCTGAAGACAGGTTTTGGTATCCTTTCCCTTCAGTAGGTGGGAATTACTGGCTACCAGCTACACTAACAAGGCCATGGTGTAGCTCCAAGCACTAAAACACATTTGGTCATACTGTTAAACGTTTAGCATTTTCCTTAGCATAATTTTATCCTAGGCTAATTAGCAGTCTTACAGACAATATCCAGACTGTGAATTGGGACCATTCCTGTGGGCAGCATGACTGTGGTTCACATCTTCAGGGAGGGCAAAAGTGCTTAGATTTACTGATACGAGTTGTGCCAGCTGACCTCCAGGCCCTCAGCTGCTTTATTTATTAGTATAGGTGCTACCACTTATACTTTTCCTCTTCACTGTAGCTCTCCCGTTTGTGATTGATACTAACCTGATGTGCTCAGAAGTGTTTGAGACTTGCTGATCCTTTTATCTGGCAGAATTTACTACCAGTGAGCCGAGTAAAGGACTTTTCTTTTTTTTTTCCAAAACAAACAAATATTTATATACACTGTGGATTGCAGAAGAAAGCATAAAATGGTGATTGAAAATATTCCATTCCAAAGAGTCTTTTATTGCATTCTAGGACATGTGCATTAATATTTAACTTTGGATTAGGGATGTAGTTTTCAGGTGAATCTCGTTATCATCCATATTTATTGCTGTATGTTGCACAGTGGTTTGGAGTGCACCAAAGGTCTATCCTATGTTGGTAAGTAGTGCATCTGAATATGAGTAGATTTGTAGAGTAAGAAAGAGGGGACTGAACAGTCATGCTATATGGATCCCTGGGGGTTTGTTTCAGATTAGTTCTAGCCTGATCCTGTGGACTGAACACGCGCTAGTGGTTGGGCTCTCTAGGTTTGACCCTGGAACACACCTCCAGTTTGTGTGCTCCGAGACCACGCTACAATGCAGACCACAGCATGAGAGGTGGGAATGACTAGGGGAAGATTTGCTTCAAAAATCTACTTCTAGTGTGAACTAAAATGCTGATACAGAAGTAACCAAGCTGAATGTCTTTCAGATAGAACTAAACTGAAAGATGTTTTATAGATGTGCCTGTTTAATTGCAGCCACTAATAAGGGTTCAGTCCATGGGACCATGGTGTAACATTTCTTTACTCCTTGGGCTGTTCCCTTTTTTTTCTTTTCTTTTTTTTCCTGCAGTTGAAGTCTGATGTTACTTCATCTGGTCTTTGCAGCAGCATTCTGTGTATGTGAAGACTGTCAGTATATCATCTGTAGTATAAGCAGCATCAGTCCCCTGACTCTTTGTATCATGCATTTTCTTTGCTATTGACTTTTTTCAGTTGGCCCATACCTGTCTGTAAAAATTGTTTATGGAACTCCAACTGTGGCTTGGTCAATATGCTGAATCGAGCAGTATTACTTCAGACATATCATGAAGTACTCATAATTACAGATCCTGGAGCAGGAAATAGATGATTGACTTATGTTCTGCTTCTGATTTTCCCTAATCCTATTTCTTTTATGGGGAAAAAAAAAAAAAAGTTTGCGATGTTTTTGTAGCTATTTCTTTCAGTTAAAATGGTTTTGTGTGCTTGACTCTTGTTGGATTTTAGCATCCAGATTTACAGCCATTTTGATAGCAGAATCCCTTTATAAGATTGCAAAGTGAATACTATTCTGGGTATTATTAACAGGTTCACAACTGAATTGACCATGATGAAGTTTAAATACTTATTTAAACATTAATTCTTGTTATAGCAGTGATAACCAGTTTAAATGTTTGAGTTGGAGCTACTTGTGTGATTTCTGTATCGCATGTTTTATAAAGAGTTTTCAGAGCTATACACACCAACCGAGTCCACACATCTACTACCACTCATTTGCTTGGTTTATGTGAGAGAAAAAGGATTATTAATTGCTGTTCAGTTTATTTCATTAATTGTGTTGGAGAATTATTCTGCTTAACTTGACAATTAATTTTTCTGCAGCAAAGTAAACTGGCGAATCTGTGATTCAGAAATTAGAAACCTTTCAGGAATGGTATGCCATAAAGCATGCTACTTAAACCCACATGTATGTATGTGTGTATATTTTATGTTTTTCTGCTTTGCCAGGCTGGAGCTAAGTTTCAGTTGGAGCTGGGAGAGCTTGCCTCTAAAAGGTAGGATATCTGAAGTATCCAGGTAGTATGTGAGATCATGATTCCCAGATCCACGGTTCAAGTTTGGAGATTCCACCAAATCTATCTTTAGAGATGCACAAAGTCATCTGAGCAATCTGTTCTTATGCAGTTTCATGGTGAAGGTGTTTTCCATTCATTCCAATTGTAATTCTAATAATTATTTCTAAAAAGAAGAAAATGAAGAAACACAAGTAGATCAAGCTTGGAGAAGAGAAGGCTCTGGGGAGACCTTATAGCGGCCTCCCAGTACATGAAGGGGGCCTACAAGAAAGCTGGGGAAGGACTGTTTGCATAGGATGAGGGGCAATGGTTTTAAACTAGAGCAGGGTAGGTTTAGGTTAGACATGAGGATGAAGTTCTTTACAATGAGGGTGGTGAGACACTGGAACAGATTGCCCAGAGAGGTGGTGGAGGCCCCATCCCAGGAGGCATTCAAGGTCAGGCTTGATAAGGCTCTGAGCAACCTGATCTAGTGGAAGATGTCCCTGCTTACTGCAGGGGGGTTGGACTAGATGGCCTTTAAAAGTCCCTTCCAACCCAACACATGCTATGATTCTATGAAGGCCATCTTTCCAAAGTTTGTTTTACCACTCACTGTCTTCTCCTCTAAATGAGAAAATCTGTAGAAGAGTACAATTTTGAGCATTATGAAAGATTCTTCACTCTCTCTCCAGAGTTGTTTGACTATTAGAGTTATTTTATGAAGGAGACATAAAGGAAGGCTCAAATTACAGAAGTTTTTCAAAGTATATTAAATAAAGATTTGGCCATGACATTTATCTTCTTTGTCAAGGAAACTTCTGGATCTAAGCATAAGATTGTAGTGTATCTTCATACTAATAAACAAAGAGAATTATATTCTGTCTTGCTGTGACCTACTTTGCTGGGTGAGATTACTTTTGTAATGGTGAATCTGTAGCTGATTACGTCCAACCATCTCTCCAGCCAGAGTGGAGTGACAGACTAGAAACCTCCTCCGTGATCAAGAACGTCTGTCACAATACTCAGTAGACTTGGCAGGATAAGACCTTTGTTAAACAGGGAACTCATGACTATGCTTCAGTGCAAAAATGCAGCAAAGATGGAATTTAGAAACATTGCATGGTTGTGTGGAAATAGTGTCAGGATAGTCAAAGCTCACCTTGAGTTAAGACTTGAAAGGGACACTGAGGGCAACAAGAAGAGTTACTATCACTATATTAGTAATGAAAGGCTGAACAAGGGAAATGTGGGACTGTTGCTGAATGGGGGAGGTGGAAGTGGACACAAAGTTGAGGTACTTTGGGATGAGAGGAAGAGGCCTCAAGTTAGGACGAGAGGAAATGGCCTCAAGTTGTGCCAGGAGAGGTTTAGGATGGATATTAGGAAAAATTTCTTCACTGAAAGGGTTATCAAGCATTGGAACAGGCTGCCCAGGAAAGTAGTTGAGTTACCATCCCTGGGAGTATTTAAAATATGTGTAGATGTGGAGCTTAGGGACATGGCTTAGTGGTGGACTTGGTTCTTGCTCCTTCGAAGTTGCTGGAAATAAATTAGAACTGAAGGAGATCTGATCCTCAGTGAAAACATGGGAAAGCTACACAATAACATGGCCATTGTCCAGAAATACCACATCAGATGGACACCGTTGTTATTGAACAACAACTAGGAATAATTTATTTTCTAATATAAAGATTAAACTTTATGGATATATATCAATGGGATGGAAAAAGTATTTTTTAGGAGACTTTTGAAAGCTAATGTTATAGTTGTAATTTCTTTTTTTTGTGTAATGTGAAATGTATGATGCTCTTCTGCAGTAATTCATTTATTAAAACCTTGAAAATGCCAGCATTCAGTAATGAAACTTTATTTTCATATTAGCAATTTAAATGAGGCAAAATTTGTTGAAGATGTATTATCGGGGACAGACAGAACTGCATTTCAAATTCAAACCCAGCTCTGCTGTTACAGTTTTTAATTACTTAATATCAGTTGTTTTAAAATAGTAGCTGAGAAGGTGATATAAATGTGTTGTGCTATTCAGGATTTTCATTACAATAGAAGTACTCAAATCATGAACCAGCTGCACAGAACTTGGAAACTCAAGGGTTTTTTCTTTTTTTTTTCAAACCAGGACAGAAAAACAACAAACCTGGTTTGTAACCATGGAGAAAAATTATATGCATTTAAAAAGATGAAAAATTAACTAACTGAAACATGCAGAGATGTGAAAAGAAAGAAGTGGATTGAGCAAAATGCAGAGGGGAAATAGCAGAAAAGAAAAAGAAGTGAGACATATTAATTATTTTCAGCAAAACTTTTTTTTTTCTTCTGCAGCTGTGGTTGTCTCAATTTTCTTGATATAACTGAAATATTTTATTTACCTCAAGCAGTAAAACACTAAGCAGATCTCTTTTCTGTATGAAATGCTGTATGGAAATACGAGTAAATAACATCTGCAGTTACTTCACAACTTACTTTAACTAAAGCTTAATTATTTCTTTTCTCATTTTCATCCTTGATTGATCTGTCCATTGGAGTGATCCATCCATTGATCACTCCACATGGATTGTTACACTTTTGTGGCAGTAACTTTAGATCCACTGGATCTCATTAACCTAAGTGCAATTTCTGTGGGATGCAATTTCTGTTAACTTCAGTGAAGGTGCACAATATATAAATCTGTATAAATTTTTGTAACTAAGTTGTTAGAGTTAGGCCAGAGTCTTACTTTCCCTCTTGCATGAGTGTGCATGTGCGTATTTTGTTTCTTGCCTGTCTTACCTCTCAGTAGTTCTGGAGATTTAGAGAGCCAGATTGTGCTTTGCATTTATGAAGAATTTCAAATAATATGCTTTCATGTTACATGAAGCATAGATTTCATTTGTGATGGCTGAATGTAAATACCTTAAAGAAATGTATGCGAACAGTTTCTTTTCTGTGCTATTTAGTCCAGAGCACAGACGTAAACAACACCCAAAGAATTCTGAAAAGTAACTTTTTCAAAAAATGTTATGCAATTCAGATTTTTGCCTGAAATTAGTCATAATTTCAAAAAGGAAAAGAAATACAGTTTTTACTGTTGCAGATGATGATAATTAATGCCTATCGAGTTTGGAGGTTTTGTTTTATTGGATACGGATTTTACAAAACTCATTAGTTTCACATAGTGCAATATATAGAGAAAATTTACTTGTGTGATCATTATATTCCATTAATCCATAAAGAAAAGAAATAAAGCCCCATTCTTCCTGTTTCACAGGAGTCTCTTAAGCGATCTGCAAAGTGCTTCTCTTCTGTAAATCCTAGATGAGAAGGAAATTGTGGATAATCTTATCTTTTTTTAGGATAATTTTAGTGTCTTTTTCTGTACCAGGAAGAAAGATAGTGCTGTGTAGATTTGGGTGGGGACAGTGGGTTTTAGAGGTTCTGATGGTAGATGTGAGCCATCAGATCATGGATCCCAGCTGGCTGAGGATGGCAATGACAGTAGGTTTACAACAGGCACAGTGACCTGTTAATTTGAGAGTTGCAACCTCATAACCTGAAGTGTAAAACTGGGGATATATACAAAAGTTGTTTCTTACTATTTGTTATTCCTCTAACTTTGAATAATAGCTGCTTGATTTTTCTAAACTAATTGTTGATGAGGTGGGCTCGTACTCCCAAGTTAGCAGATTTACTAGCTAGTTTTGAGGCCTTTTAATAAAATTTGCATTTTTAAATTTGATTGAAAGGGTTTGGAAAATAAAAGAATAGTTGATTTACACTCACGCCTTCATTCAGTCTTTTAGTCAAATGTTTTGTGCTCTTGTACTATTAAGATTATATCATCTTTTCTCCCGTAACATGTGTGGTTTTGTCTTTGATCCCTGATTTGACACTGAAATGCCAGATTTTTTTCCATAAGCTTGGGCTAGACTCTAGCCAAAATAAACTATACATTGTGTTTATAAACATAAGATAAACATTTATTAGTGTTCAAAAGCTCTAAACTGAAAACAGATTTTGAACCAGTGGAGGTAGCCAAGTGACCACCAGTATTTTTCTTTGTTAATTATTCCTTCATCTGGGAACCTTTTCCTTGCTGGGGATTAGCATGCAAAGCATGACTCTCAATGGCTCCAAACTCTTGAGTATTAGATGAAGTCCTCCTGTGTTGGGCACCAGAAAAAGGAGCTTTACACGAATGAGTATGTTGTTCCTGCATTCTGGGAAGTTTGTTTGGCCAGCATCTAAGAGTACCTATTTACCAATGTCTAATTTAGCACTTTCCAGATGAAATTAAAAACTGATTGTAGCATTACATTCTAGAAACAATATACATTTTGACTTTTGCATTTTAAATTGGTAACTGTATACATGTTCATAGTGTCCTACTCTGCAGCAAGGCAAACACTTTCAGATAAACAAATTGTGGGAAGTCAAAGCAAGTTTTGGTTTTTTTCAGTTTATTTTACCTATTAAGTTTCTTTTGGTCCATTAATGTTGTGCAGACAATGTCACAAATCTTCTTCTATTTTGGCTATTGCATGGACCTACTTTCACAATGTAAATTATAGTAATTGGATTATTGAATGACTATAATAGTTATCAAGAATTGAGGTAATAGATATAGGGAGAGTAATTTCATGCTTTTCAGACGAGATTATATTACATTTAGGATAGGTCACAAATGACTCCATGACTTCACCAATTTTAATTAACTTTAATATCTAAAAAGAAAAAAGAACCTTGCTGAATTGTCAGTCCTTGTAACTTTGGTTGTTATTTTACAGCTAGCAGTTTTCTATGCAAAAGATTTTATCTTTTAATTTTTCTGGACATATTTCCTTTTCATGGTCTTTTCAAAATATTGTTCTGGGCTGTCCTTGAAACTGAAGCGGGTGACATGCTGGACCAAGATCGATTCTTCACCGACCTGCCAATCACTTTTCTGTTTGGGAGAGGAATTGTGTTGAAGCTTTGATGAACGTATTTTGATGTTTTGTCTGTGAAAGCTATTTAATGTGCAGCTTGAGATTTCTGTAAGAAAACTGATGAGTATTAGGGTTAAATACCAGGCCTCATACTCCCTCTCCTACAGCGTAGAACCTTGCTCAAAGGCAGTGCTTGCGAAGTAGACAGTGTGGTGCTTGTCACTGCTGTAGTACTAGTTACTGTCCTTGCTAATTTATTTCCCTCTAAATTAATGTGTACATGCCACTAAACTTAATATTTTCACAGTTTTGTTTCTTCTAGACTTCTGTGTCACTTACTTAAATCACTAAAGCGTGCAGGAAACCTCCTCGCAGTGTGGCAGAAGTCTACAGACATGCTCTTTAAGCACGACCCGGCTCTGTACCGTAATGGCTGTGCCATGCTGACAGAGGCTAGCCTAGTTGTACTGAAATAGTTTAATTTTCACAATTAGCAGGCCATTGTAAATAGAACTTACTTCAGGCTGTGAGAAAGAGCAGAATGTAACATCGAAGTTACAGTATGGCATTTCACAAAGCTATCATGCCTTCAAAACCAGACGCAATGCATTTTAGTGGTGGCAGTCAAGCATCCAAACCCTGAGGGTACTGCTGCGCCGCAGTGTCCCTGCCCAAGGCCCAGGAGCCCCATTAGACCCCAGCCCGGCACCCTCCGTCCCCATCTGAGCCACCCTGACAGCGGTTGGTGCCAGCTTTTCTCCCAGCTTGTTTGGGTGCCATGGCTTGTACCTTTGCCTGATGCTCGGTCATCTGTTGCCAGGACCACCCTCACTGCCAGCTCGCCTGCCCATCGGGAGCATCCCTTCCTCCTGCTGCTCCCCAGCACTGAGTGCTCGCCGTGCAGGAGCTGGCTGTGGCAGCTGGCTACCTGCCACTGCTTCCCTGTTTGCCCAAGGCTGCATTTAGTCCGGTACCAGCTGGTGTTTTTCCTCAGATAAGGTCTAGAGCAGGATAAATGGCAAGCAAGTGGTATTGATGTTGTTTACATGTATAGAAAATGTATGCAAAAAATACAACTGAAGGGATGTTATTTTCTGCCCCAAATTGCCTTATATTCGCCAAATTTCAAAACAGTAAGAAAAGAGGTGAAGGTTTATAACAAAAAGCTTTATTAAATACGCTGCCAGTCGAGTAATCTTTCAGGAGGCTGTTTGCTATAGCACTTCCACATTCATTATTACTGACTAAACAAAGTAATACAGATTGTAATAACAAGTAATTTTTGTAATCTAATCAAACCATTTCAGTTTTGGAATGTGTTTCTTCTGGAATTTATGGACAGCCCATTACCATTTTGGCAAGACAGATTTATTATTTCTGGCTCCTCTGATAGGTGTGATGTTTCAAGTGATAATGAGTCTGTAACTTCACTTGGCAGTTTGTTTAATGATCTGGTGACTGTAATTTTTTCCTCTGGTAGGGATGCTAATGTACCCTACTGCAGCTTGAAGTGTTGCCTCTTGTTCTGTCATTAAGAACAAATGAAATTAATTGATTCTGATTTTCTTTCATATCTGTAATGCTACATTGTAAGATAGTTGTCAACTGTGCAGTCGGAATTTTCTTTCTAATGTATCTGTGCTGTCCAGTAAAGGGTCTGATAAAATGACAACAGTAGTTGGAGATAAGGAGTCAAATGAGGAATATTTCATCTTTGTGTTTCCATAGAGGAGTGATATTTCTGACTGCAAATCTCCTGTATTCTGGAGGAAGCTTGACCAAAACCCAGGAGAAAGCAACCTGTATGTTTGTTTTTTTTTTTCTCATTTAAATAATGGGAATTGGTATTCATTGCAATTTGCAAATAATACACATATCTGTTTGTATCATTTCAAGTTGTTTTGGTAGGCAATAACACTTTGAATTGAAAATTCACAAGTTCTTCATGAAATAGGTTGGGAGATGGAAAATGTTGATGAGAGAGGTTGGGGTAAATATAGAGCAGTGTTTAATTTTCGTGGGAGCCCAAAGTTAGCATCGCAACTGAGGACAGTGCTATAATGTGTAACCTTACAATTTTTATCAGGGAATTAATTCTGAAAACTAGTAATGTCCATGACAATGTTGTATTAATAACTACCCTCCCGCCGAGATGAACAGTGACTACAGTACATGCTTGTACATTCTTTTCAGACTTCTTTTTTAAGTCTGTCTTGTGATTCAAAGAGCATCCGCGTTTGCACTGAACTGGCAGATGTTCCTTAGCACCGTAACACATGTAGTGTAGAAATCTTGAATTTGAGGCCACAACTATTCCATGAGATTGCATGAGATTGATGACTGTCAGCTAGCAGTGTAGGCGTCCCCCAAAAGTCTCACTGGATAGTACAATAATTAGTTATTATTACTTTATTTATTAATATGTAGATATTATTTAGTTATTATTTTATTCTGTTTGGAGGAGCTGTACAGTCCTCATTTTAAAGCTAATTAATAGTCTGAAATCAGTTATGTCCAAGTATCAATAATGTTTCCTGTAATTGATAATACAGCTTTATTTTATGCTGAGCATGCAAGTGTTTTTCATAACCTCCTGTGGTCAATGATACTTGGTTGAATACGAAGTGTTTTTCTGTTCTCCTCTTGTCAGGCTCATAATGCTTTAATATTAAAATAAAGAGGAGAAAGTAGGAAACTAGCTGTAATAGAGGAAAACTTGAAGCTACTTCTCAGGACTTTTGCGATAAGTGACAAATAAAGGGATTATATCTCATTTTTGAAGGCTAAACTTTCTATTAGCATGGCTCTGCTGTCATGGTATGATTAAAAGCTGAAGACTACAGCCAGTGCTGAGCATGTAAGGCATCTGAACACAAATAAGTGTCAGCTGGTTGCTCTGGGATGACACTAAGTTGAGGATTTCAGGATTACTGTCCCACACATTGCATGTAAAAAAGACTACACAGCAAGGAATACGGTTAAGTAGGTGCTGGTATGTTAAATGCAGCTGAGAGAAGTCCTGTGATACTCCTCCAATGAAGGCAATGAAGGAGTGAGAAAGCATTCTGAGATGGGTGTTTGTGTAGACGCCTATCCTACTTTCTTACAAACTACTTACTTTTTTATAGCATCATAGGATCCTACTGTCTATATTAGGATTCAAATCAGATGAATGCTTTTATCTTTCCCCTGTTGTTCAATAAAAGGCAGTAGACATGGTCTCCTCATTTTACTGAGAGAGGCTTTCTGGAGTTCCTGACTCTGGAAGAGGGCGAGCAGCTCTGCAGTTTCAGCTCATTGTGTGTGTGTGTGTCTGTATCCACCCATCCTCTTGAACACATCTCGTTCCTCAGTGTTTCACCTGGTGCTTTTAGCCATATTCCCTGCTCAATTTGCAGCTGCCTGGCAAAGTCTAACTTACTTGTCTCCTTCTTGCACGGATGAGAGACTGTGGGGTCCCCAAGATTCAAGAGTTGAGTCACAGTAGGACACTGTCAGGTTCACCTTTCTTGTATTAAGGTTGTTTGCAGACTTATCCATAGTCTCTTTTAAATCTAGGTATCTGTGTGTGCTTTCTTTAAGCCTACCCAAGCGTATGTTTAAATAGACTAGCATATCTGTTCTAAGTGTGTTGTCCTTTTGAAGCAGGAGTATTATGTGATGTTAATGAAATACTAGGAATCATTGTACAGTGTCCTTCTCATCTTTTTTAAAACTTAGATGTGGCTGGTTTAATCAATTAAAAAAGGAGTGTGTGTGTGTGTATGCGTGTGCTAGGGGTGGTGCTGGGACATAATTACAGAAGTGGAAGACAAAAGAGGTGAAAGAACCTCTTTCCTTTTGGAAATAATGTAGAGAAAATCAAACTACCGTTATATAAAGAAAAAAAAATCACTTAGTCTTATATTTCACTTTTCAGTTATAGAGGAATTTTCTACATTGATGTGAAATGCACTGGTAAAATTTTGAAATTCTGCCTTCTTTCAGCTGTATTCTGAGAGCAAAACTGAAGTTGTTAACAGTTCTTCTGAGAATACTTTGAATACTTTATAGTGTCTATTGAATCCAGGAAGAATTGAAATTGCTTCCCTTTGAGTGTGTTACAGAATGAGGTCTTTATATCAGAATGTTACAAAAAATTTACAGGATAAATGTTTCTTAGGATATAGTTCTCCTTAAGAGTGACATAGTGTGGGGACTAATCAGTTAGCCAGTGTCATCTTAAAATGCGTGATTCATTTGAAATGTGAATCAGTCCCTCGTTTTGAGTCTTAATTCAGATTAACTGCAGGTTTGAGGATATGCACTTGAGTCTCTCACTTCAGCTTTTAAAGATCAAAGAGTTGCTGTCTAGCTTCAAAGTGTGTTACTAAAACCCTACATAAGCAATTAAAGCTGACTCAGTGTCTTTGGAGTGAGACTCCTTAACATATGTACAACATACTAGTTAACACTTACAAAATTAGAAGTATTTTAAGGGATGGTTGCAGTGCTTATGTTTTGTACTTATTTGCAGAATAGTTGCAAGTTTTGCTAACACAATAGGTAAAAACTACTGGAAGAGACAAAGGCTGATAAGTAAAAATAATTTCTTAGGAATACAGTCGGGCAACTGAAGCAAGATTTAACCTTTTTCTGTTTGTTTTCTATCCCTAGTGAGTTGCTGGGTAATTGCATATGCTGTAGGCTATCTGAAAGAAGCAGGGCTTTTTTTAAGCTGTGTTTCGTGGGAGCTGTTTTCATTTCATAATACACGTAGCTGAGTTTGACTTGATTAAATTGAGTAAATGTATATCCATAGATTAACTTTATTATTCATGTCATGGAATAGGAATGGGTTGATACTCACATAGTCATTTGGGAACTGTACTCTTGGGGGGGATTAAGACAAAGAAAAGAGAATAATATTTAAAGTGACACTTTTAAAGTGACACTTAAATAAGCCCTACAGGTAGTTTCTATTTAAATGTCTTGAGACACGATTATGACATTTTATTTCTTTCTGTCTAGGTCATGTAATCCTAATTTCAACAAAATCATATCTGATTTAAGCTGATAGGCAGTGAGCTGCTTCTCTTTCACTGTCAGAAATTCTGCTGTTAACAGTGCTTATTGGAAACTCCCCTGGCCAGCTATTTGCTTGTATCCTTGCAGGACTCCTCATGTCCCATCAGGACTGTCCTCACTGGTACCTCTCACCTTGACCACATACGGCCGCAGATTTTTCACCTGTTGTTTAAGAAACGTCTTGTAAACTGTGATTGCATTAGTTGTCTGAGGATGCTTCTGTTAGATACAGAGGTTCACTGCCACCATCACAGGGAGGTCCTGTTCCTGGCCGCATGAGCAGCCTGTGTTCTCCTGGTCTTGTTACACATAAATAGTAAGAAGCAACAAGGACATAAAATGTAGACGTCTCCAGGAAAGTCTATCTACCTGAAACACTGAAATAACTGTTAATTCACATCAATTCACAGTACTTTGAGAAAACATCATGAATGTGGGTATAGTGACAGTTCATGTTAATGCTATGAAAAACATATTTTTTGTGTTACTGTGATGCGGTGAAATGACCCAAATTCAGAAATGTGTGGGGTGGACGCCAGTAACTGTTTTGTTTACTGCAACTTGTGCGTCATGAAATGGCCTGACACTGACATGCATGCAGCATGTTTAAGGCAGCACCCAGTTATGGTTTTCATACTGTCAGGGGGCTGGTGCCACAGAGTGCCCAGCCTGCCAGGCTTCAGCCGGTGTACAGCAGAGGCAGCGGGAGCGAGCAGATGCACAGGAAGCCCAGGGTGATGGCCAGGCTGAAAAACATTTTTTTTCCTGACTCTCTGCTAGGAACATGTGCACTTTCTGTAATGGGAGAGGTTTATAAAATGATGCATTTTGTTTTTGCGTTTTTCTTGCATCTTTCACTGAAACACTGATTAGTAGGTGTGCGCTATACTGAGAGATGCACTGTTACATTGATATGCACTGTGAGCATCCTTTAGGATTATCCTCTCTACGCTGATATTAACATGAAAGACTTTCAAAGATTTTTTTTTTTTCCCCAAAGAAAATTAAAGACAGAATAAACATTAAACATTGCATCTTTTACTTAAGAAATCTCTCCTTGTAAAATTTGATTTATAGCCCTCTGGAACTTGTGATCAAGATTAATGTGGAGAAAAAATTTGTAGCTGCCATTACAGACATCAAAAAAAGATTTGTATGGTTAACCATTGGTGCCCTCTTCTCAAGGATTTCGTATGTCTTATCGGAACGTGTGACTGAGATACAGTAGCCATGAATATCTGATTAAAAGAGCTGAGCAGTGGGAAAGTTTATGCACAATCTGTGCAATCTTGATTTAAGTGGAATTGAGTGAACTGATTTTTGTAAAATGAAAATCAAAACATGCAAGTCAGTGTCTCACGTACAGTTGAAAATTCCAGTGTTCCTTGCATATAATTTCCATCAAATTATTTGGGATAATGCACATCCAGTTTCTCACACTGAACAGTTACATCAGTCAGCTGCTTACCAGTCTGATGTGTCTGAAAATCATGCAAAACAGCTTTAAATTTCAAATCTGATAATAGTTGTGCAAGGTTCATGAGTCTTTCCACTTACAAGGAAGTGAGTGTTGTCTCCTTGGTGAAGTTATAGCCTGGGTATTTCAGAGAACTGTGAGTTAACTGCTTTATTCAGCACAGGTTTTTTTCTTAACAAAGGTAAATTTTAATGTAGAGCTGTATTAGTGCTTGTGCTGAAATCGCAGTTATTTTGAATTTTGGGAACAGCTTTGGGGTTCACTGTATTTGTACCATTTTGTGCTTGGAGTTTGCTTGTGGTAGGTCCTTCTGGAGCAAGGCAGAGAAAGCTCATGTCTGACTGCTCAGTAGCCCACAGTCTTGCCCATTCTTTCCTTCCTTGTCTCGGTATCTACACAGCCAGCAGACAGTGCTCTGCCTCGCAAGCCTATTGCGGGTAGTGCTTTCAAGGCTGTAAAATAGATGTTGTGTGAAAGGGGTCTATAAAGTACCTTACATAAGGGATTTCTGACGTGTAGTGCGTTTGCGCTTTCTTCACATACTCAGGAAGACAATGTCTTTCTTATTGACTTTTCTATATCTTTTGTCCTTTTAATCAGATATTTTTTTGATTAGTGAACTGTCCTTCTGATGTCGCATAGACAGAAAAATAAGTGAGTGTCCCAGGTACGAGTCTTAATCAGCTTAAAATAGAAAAACTTAAATTAATTTTTGATGGGTCAGTCTTACTTCTCCAAGAAGAGGAAAATATGAATTTTCAATTTCCATAATGCTATATTATTGCAGCTGTCACTCAGGCTTTTCTTGCTAATCCAATGAAAGACTAATGTGTTATGATTAAGTACGATACTTCTGGCAATCCTTTAAGACCATATTATGACTAAAAGTAAATTAGTTATGGAAATATTCTGTTTTATTTTAATAAAAAGGCATTCTGTTTCTTTTAGAAACAAATACCAGAAATCTTGGTAGTGAAGAATGCTTTAAAGAGTCTTTTATATTTAAATTAGTTTTTGGAAGAGAACATCACAATACTTTTTGGGAGAACACAGAAATAAAATCTTAGTGAAACTGGTTTAGTTAATATGCATCTCAAAGGCTTATGATTTATACTCTAGATGCTTGTAATAAACAGCATTTTTGTATTGTTTAATAGTGATAAAATAGGAAAATGCACATTTTATAGAAGAAAAGATATATTTGTGCTATTAATATTTTTCATAAAGAAATATTTTGGGATAATTGGGTAACAGTAGTCTGTTAAGAAGATGCATAGCCTAATTCATTGCTCACCTAGTCTTCCACCAACGCAATTCTTACAGAGAGAGTAGAAAGGCAGAGTGTATGAAATCATTCTGAGTTTCTAATTGACATAGGTCCTGGGTGGCTGCTCAAGAGCTAAAAAAGGGGAAACAAATATGAGGAGAGTTAACATGTTAGAAAGAAAAGATGATGCATCTGTGAGTTGTTATGTGGGAGAGATCTTAGTTTCACTGGGGTTAGTATTGTTCCTCCTAATGACGGTAAATTCTGTTCATCCCTGTTAGTACACCACTGGGGACAATCCTGCAAAATTAGTGCAGATACTCCCACTTTCTCATGACTGTAAGGGTTGGATAGGGTTGTAAGGTTTTTAAGTGAAGGTATTCAGCACGAGTCAAAAAGCTATTATCAAGTCCGGTATTTTATTCCAACTGTTGGCTGTTTGCCAGAGAATTTTCCTCAAGTAATGCACACCAAAATACTGCCTTACAACATACTCTGAATGTCACGAATAACTTCTCTCATTATATTTTTGGTGTAGAAACCAGTACTTTTATATTTATTTCACAAGTTTTCTGTTTCTAAACCTACTTTAGTTCATGCCAGCAAGTAGGTTTTGAAGTTTTTTGCAAGCTTTTAAAAACTAAGCTTATTCTGAAAAAAAAGAAAAAAAAAAAAAATTTTTTTTTTCCAGTCCAGCTTTGTTAGGAGAATGACATGACAAACAACTGTGTTCTGTCACTTTTTGCCAGTTTTGTTCCTTTATCTTCCTGGAAAGGAAAACCTTTGTCAGTTTAGGGAGTGCTGTTGTCAATTTTCTTTCTTTAATGGTGAATTAAAATTAGCCAAGGTAGCTCCTGTGTTAAGTCACATGAAACTTCATGAAAATATTAAACTTTGAGCTAGAAGAGAAGGTTTTTTGTTGAAGAGAAGGGATTTTTGTTTGTTGTGTTCTGTGTGACTGATGTATAAATTTGACAACTCAATGTCTCTAATGAAAAGAAATTTCAGAAGTATCTTTTTTCACGAGGCAGGTTTTTGGGGTTGTTTTCTTTCAGCTTGGACAACTCCAAAAGAATTTATGTTAAATGATGTCTGAAGAGGAGAGTTTAGTTTTATTTACGTAGTTTCTATTAACCTTTTATAGAATAAAGGGAAAACATGTTCAGCAACATTCTGTAATGTAAATACTTTCATTTTTTAAGGCTACAGTTTTATGAGAAAAACAATTTTTGCTAAGGTGCTCACAAACACCGCTGAATTTGGTTTCAGAATGGCATTTTGGATATGCTGAGTTGTTCTTTAAAAAAAATGAAACATGCAAAATGCTTTTACTTGATGAATATGGGATGAATATTTTATCATTCAGTCTGTTCTAAAAGAAAATGCTCCCTTTAAATTAATTGTAGATCCATTAAAACATAGCATTGGTGCATATTCTGTTCTGCCTTTTTTTAGATTTAGATTAAGTCTTAAAAAAAATTTACATTTCTACCAAAGTTAACGTTTTCTTCTTTTTTTTTTTTCACCACTTGTAATAGATGCTTATTATTTTGCCTGCTTCCTGTTGACCAGTAGTTCTCTTACTACATCATGGGCTACAAAGGAAAAAACAAGATGGAACACCAAATGTTCTAATTTTCACAAATCATTATGTTTAACATTAGAATTAGATATCTGAAATTGCTGATGCTTAACAAACTTGACATTGCAGATTTGGTCCAAAGCCAGTGTAACATCAGTATAAATCTTCCTGTTGACTCCAATAACCATTGAATTTAGATTTGCAGAAAGCATAGATATATACAGATGTTCTCAAAATGGTTTCTGACTTGGTGAAAAGGAACATTGGCCATCTGCTAGATTGGGAGGTTTCAGATAGGAACTTGGCTACTCTGCATGTGAGTCAGATCCACTGGACCATTAACCTTTCAACACATCTTTGTGTATCAAATGCCAGGAAGAGTTCATTAATGTATACTGCTATGAAAACTCTAGAGGTCTCTATAAAACCACTAACATATCATTACACATTACATGTAGAGACCCTTGTGACTTTATTAAATTCTCTAAATATAACTGTTTGGGAATTTTTTTCTAGATTATACTGAACTAATATGCTCAATATGCAGTCGAGCAACTGATGTGCTCAAATTTTATTTGTAGTTTTACTTTTTACAATGCTAGTTTAGCATGTCTAAAATTCAGCAAGAAATAAAATGGAACCAGGAAAACAGTCTCTCTTCAGTGTTGGGGAAAGAGCATGTGGTCTCTATTTCGTTTGTTAAATGATGAAAATGTATGCATGTGGCAGAAACTTGCTAATTTGCATTTGTCCCACTCTGTAATTCAGACACAAAATTCAACATCTTCATTCTTTCTCTGCTTTTAGGTCTTCTGTTACTGACGTACCAACATTTTGTAAGATACATCATGACCTATATGAGACTGCAGAATATAGTCTTAGATAATTAAAACCAAGAAGTAAATTCTCACATATTATTACTCTATAATTTTTTCAGAGTTTTTAAGTCAATCTGCAGCTATTTTAGATTACATTGGGAATTTTAAACTATGAGTTATTGAAATATATGCATATTACACAAATAAATTGCTGTAAAAATAAAAGTAGGCCAGATTTCTGGAAACTCCACGCTTAAGTTTGAATTAGTGACTTCTAACTAAAGGATTTTTTGCTTCCTGATACATAATGGATGTTTATTTCTAGCTATTTATTTGCTTGTATTACTTGAGTTATACAGAAATGGCTTCATGTTGCTTTTTTAGCACTATTTTTGT
This sequence comes from Larus michahellis, assembly GCF_964199755.1. NCBI lineage: Eukaryota > Metazoa > Chordata > Aves > Charadriiformes > Laridae > Larus > Larus michahellis. The sequence continues at coordinate 110,663,962 of NC_133898.1, forward strand.
TTACATTTCGTCTTACTACCTTTTAATTTTTTTAAATATAGTTTCTTTATATGCAAAACACATAAACATCTGATCTTCACTATCAAATGATATATTTGCAGATTAGAATTTACAGTCCATCATGGAAAGTAAAATTGCTTTTAAGAAGACTAAAGAGAAAAGGATGTGTGAAGTCTAAGGAATTAGAAGTGTTGTAGAAAGAACAAAACAGGTGTCTCATGAGCTCATCGTAGACATTGAACTGAAGCCCATTGGAGCCAATGGGGAGACATGCCAGTGAGGTCTTTCAGGCAGGCTGTGGTGGAGGTTGTGTCAGTTCTCAGAGTCACAGAACCCTTGGGGTGGGAGGGCAGTTCTGGAGATCCTCTAGTCCAGCCCCTTGTTCAGAGCAGACTCAGCTGGAGGAGGTTGCTCAGGGCCATGTCCAGTCACATCTTGAATATCTATCTGCAAGGCTGGACACTCCGCGGCTTCTCTGGTTAACCTCTTCCAGTGCTTGACCACCCTCATAGTAAACCTCTTAATGGTACTACTTCTCAGTATGACCAAAAGTAGGGCCAGAGCAATTTATGACTGTACTTGCTACTTAGCTTATACGTAGTAAGCCTTTTCCTTACTTACTATATTCAGTTGTAGTTTGAGCTAAGGTGTGGTACGTCACACTGCTGCATGCTTCTTTTCTTTTTCCCCTAAGCAGAAAGATGGTTTCTCTTCCATGTGTCATTAGAATTGCTTGGCCTTACTACAGTGGTCCTTTTAAATCATAGAATCATAGAATGGTTCGGGTTAGAAGGGACCTTAAAGGTCATTTAGTTCCAACCCCCCTGCCATGGGCAGGGACACCTCCCACTAGACCAGGCTGCTCAAAGCCCCATCCAGCCTGGCCTTGAACACTTCCAGGGATGGGGCATCCACAGCTTCTCTGGGCAAATCCTTATGGGGATGGCAGTGTTTTAGATTAGCTCAGGATCTCATGCTTGATTTCATGTCCACAAAGTGATTTCAGTACTGTGAAACTAGTCCAATATTCTTGGTCATCGTCAGAGGAGAGCAGCTTTGCTCAGAAAAACATTCTCGTATATTGTGAATAGTATAGAAAAATGTATAGAGACGGCTTTGTGCTGTTGAACACAAACAGTGTCTTGTTGCTAGTGCTCTGGCAGAGCAGATGAGAGAGGCACCTGCATGGAAGTCTGAGTGGCTAAGTTTGTGGAGGAAAGAAAAAATTAGGACTGTAAAGAATAAGGACCAAATGTTTATACTTCTCCAATAGAAAAGGAGTTTTTGGAAAGCTTTAATGTTACTTGAAAGTCAGAATGAAAGGAAAACAAGAACCTTTAGACAGAGTATTTCTAACGTGCTTGGGGGAAGGAATTTGGGTGCCAAGAACCTCAAAAAGAAAGAAGGCTGCAATAATCATACTATATAATTATTGTGGCTCAGGTAGAAGAGGAAAAGGCAGAAACTTGCATGCTATTTTTGTATGTTGTCAAGCATGGTCACATCCCTGTGGCCTCTTATAAAATCTTACCCTTCTCTGCAAGCGGAAGGATAATGGAAAGTGTTTGACAGGATGATGGTTCTTTATATTTTATATCACAACTTTCACACTGTAAGGAACCTTCCAAAAATATCAGTTTTCAAAGCTCCATTATTTTTAAAGAGCAGCTAATCACAAAGGCAAGTGGTATAAGAAAGAGTATACCTGTTATGTACCTACTTGTAAGCCTGCTGCCTGAACAGACAGGAGGTTGAAATACAGGTTAGGGTGAAATTCAGCTAACCTTGCTCATACAAATATTCTATATATGTTCAGAGTTTCAGGTATACAGGGTTTTTTTTGAAAATCAGAATAAGAAAACCAATTTTTGTTTTTTTTCCTTTCAGCAAGGGAAAACCTTTGTGTTAAGAGTGTTGCAGTGGAGGTGGGCAAACCTGTATGTTGCCTTTTAACTTTCAGCATCATGTGGGACAGTTGTGAATGTATGTAGTATTGAAGTAGCTGAGAGCGCAGCCTCAAAGTGACACTGAACATGACCACAAGGAAAATACATTCTTGATCTGTTCTTGGAGTTTGAATCTGAGTCTCTGAGGATCATCTGTCTGTGTTTAAAATGTAATTTCAGCATGACTTTGAAAGAAAGAGATGAGTGAAAGTTAGAAGTTTTTTGTGTTGGTTGTTGAATGATACTGTCCAAAGTAATTACAGTGATTTTGACTGACAAAGTTTTTAGCTTTATATGTAAAATATGTTCTCAGTAAGAAAATCCGTTTGGTATTTCCTCCCACCACTTTTATTCTGGGTGAAATTTTCATTGTATGCTAAAGCTTGGGGCTCTTATTCTGTATTCAGTCTTTTCAACCAATCCTAATGAAAAATGTCTTATTTAATATATAACTTTTGTTTTTATTTGCACTTGTATTCTGAAAACAGTCACACCTGCAGAAAGAAGAGCAAAATGAGTCTATTAGTAGTCTAGGACTTCTAAATGTAATAAACTGAATGAGATACAGCAGTGTGCTATTCCTTCAACTATTCTTTGCTGCAAAGTAAGGCTGGGAGTACTTAATGGGGTATGTTAAACACCATATTGTAGTACCTAAAAGGAAGAGAGAGATAATGTACAGAGTAATACTATAGATATAAATACATAGAAAGAATAAACAGGACGTTAGGAAAAAAGGTGTTAAGCTGTTATGCTGTACTTTTCCCTTTCAAAGAGTTTTTATTCTCTTGCATTATTTATACATATAAAGGACATTGTTTATATATATAAAGGATCTGTTACTTATATAGCTAAAGGACGTTGAAGAGCATATGAAAGAAGAATAATATGTATTTAAAAAGAAATTCTAAATGGAAACTTAAATATGCTAAAGTATCAAATTATATACCACACAAAATCAATAGAATGGTGAATACTGATTCCCAGAAATCTCAAAAATAAGCTCAGTCATATATAAAATTGGAAATGAAGTGGATGACTTCACTGTGAACAGGTGCATCATTTCATAATGACTGTATGAAGTCCTTAATCAGTATAGCAGTTCTAAACAAGTATAAAATGTACATGGTTTTGTACGAAATGGTTGGGAGTAGATATGATAGTGAAATTAGTGACTTCGGGACATGTTTCCCTACAATAGATTAGTCCTAACAAGGTAGCTGGACTGTATTTAGGTACACCTGATTTGAGCTTACTGTAGTAAGTGAAAAGATTTTTGCTGGTTTGAACAAATGATTAAAAATACACTGCAAAGTTGATTATAAAGCCACACTTACTCTACATGCAGAAGGATAGAGAAAATCTTGTCAGTAAGCTAAAAGTCAGTAATTCAGTGGACAAGATTGTTATCACTGGTTTTGAGGAAAGTGGTTATTTGAATTTTTGTGTGGATGTCTGATAAAAAGATGAAGATGAGCATGGTGGAGAGAAAGAAAAATGATAGGGAAAAGTAGATAAAAGAAGTGACTGGGGAGAGATAGAGCTATCACTTGTTAAGTAGAAAAATTTGTACCATTTGTGTAATGGTCACTTTCAAGAGAGAAATTGTTTTATTTAAATAATTCTTAGTCTGAGTCTGTGTGAGTATATCTTGCACATCCATGTATGTAAGGTTAAGACTCTTATTTCCACCAATTCAGAACTGTGTGTTCAATATGTTGCAGACTGAAGGCTTTCTTCTGTTTTCTCAGCATAATTGAAGGTAGGAAAAGGAATTACGAAGGTTGAAAATGATCAGGCTGTAGGGGTGGAATAGTCTTTCATATTTATTTGTAAATGTTAAAACACCAACATTTTCAATCATTTTGGCGTAGCTCAGCAAAGCTGATCTGGACTCCACTTCGGAAGACTTTTTGATGGAAGGGAAGGCAATTTGCTAAAGAGATACCTGGTCTAGCTGAATCAGGTATTTTAACCCCCGAAGGAATACAGATGCTTTAGTGTCCTTCAACCAATTATCTGTATTGAGAAACATAGTACTTCGGACATTTTGGAGCCACTCTAATATTATGCTGCTTTTCAGAGCCAAGCTAGCTCAAGTACCTCTCTCCTATTCCACTGAGAGCCTAAGCATTGACTTGTGCTCGTTCCAAGGCACCAATTTTTGCTAGAATACCAAATACCTGTTTTTAAGGGGACTACATTCAAAATCAGGCCTTGGATGCTTAAAATGTATATTTCGGAAATCTTTTCTCAATTAAAGCACTTATGTTACTCTCCATAATTATGAAGTTAAATTGATTCCCTAGGGTATATTCCAATAGAGCAGTCATTAAAATCAAACAAATCCTACTTGACTGGCATGTAGAGTTTTAACTGTTTTTTGATCTTTATGAAAATACTCAGCAGAGTTTGCTTACGAGCAAGTTTGCAGTTAATACCTTACCCTGCAGAGCTTTAAGTGGGCTTTGCAGAGAATTTTTTTTATATATAGCAGGATTAGATACAAAGTGTTTTTCTGAGTTGATTTCAAAACTGAAAAAAATAAGAAAAACAAAGTGCAAAGAAAAAATGAGAGATTTATTTATTGAACTGTTTAACTTGTCTTTTGCTCCTTACATCCCAACGCAACTGTGAGCCGTTTCATTGTTTTCATGTCGACATCCAAATACCTTGTCTGTGTCAGATGGATGCATTTTTAGTTGAGTTCACACATTGGTATGATATACTGATGGTTTTAAAAGGGATGATGAATGCTTGTCTGCTTGGATGTTGATGATGGTATGGCCAAAGTTGTTTTCATGGTATGTTTTAGTCTGTAGAATGTATCAGTATGTAAGACTGTCATTAAGTGTATATTTTCTTTTCTACCAGTGTTTTGGTTTTTTAAAATGGCTAGTCACTATGATTTTGGTCTTTAAAAAAATACTCTGCAATAATCACTACAACTTCTTTATTATTTCTAGCTAAAATATGAATAAATTATTCTTTAAGATGTTTTGGAATTGTTCCTCAGTTTTGCTTAGAAACAAAAATTCTCTGTCTCTCTTAAATCACATAGTTTCAGGGAAAAAATCTGATGTCCCAGGAAGAACTGAACTATTTTGTAACTTTATTACTTCTTGCTGTTGTCTTCTAAAAACTTGATTTACTTTGTTATGTAGCATTTTTAGGAAAAGAGATACAGATGGTATTTCAGCTGTTTTCAAATAATTTTGTCTGAAACTAACTAGAAGTATAAAAAATTAAAAAGTATATTTAAAATCAGATTTAAGATATGTTAGATTTTTATTTGCAAGTTTGTTCAGTTTCATTATTAAAGACAAAATTTGTTGTTACATCATGGTTTAACTTTTCTGTTTTGTACTTTGATTTCTATTGCCTGTTTGCCAAAATACTTTTTTTTCATGTGTACCTTTGAGATTTGGTATTTATTGCTGTCGTGAAAAAATTCTAAGGCATTGCAAAGTCTATCTGGCCTGCCTCTGACTGTTTAATTCAACAACTCTGTTTTTATGTAGGTACTGTATAGCCAAATTAAAATTTTCCAATACTGCAACTAATTACTGTTCTGCACAAAATACGAACAAAGTTTACATTACCAGAATATGTGAGGCTGGTTGCTGCTGTGAGACTCATCTCTGTGGATGTAACATGAAATTATGTCCACCCTGGCTGCAATGCTGTCCAAGTTAACCTGGACAAGCGGAGCAATAATCACCTGAATGCCAGATGACAGTAAGCACAACTAAAGCAAGCTCAAATAAGCTCAGGCCAAGACAAATCCCAACCCGTAGAAGTGTGGAGACTCAGCACCACCCGCTTAGTGCAGACTCTGTGACCTTTGTTCTTTTGAACAGTCCAGGCTCTGTTCCTTTGAACAGGAAGGACAAAGAGCCTGTTTTCTGGGCTGTCCCAGAAAACCCCAGCATTTTGTCATTTGGATGTTTTCAAATGCAGGAGACTGAAGGCTGCTTGATGGGTCTCACTCAGTGAGGGTCTTGCTTTGTCCTTCTACAGCTTAGGAGCTCTCAGTGCAGTGGGTAGGGGCCAGAACACAAAGTTGTTCAGCTGGTGATGCCACCATACTTGGATATGGAGTATCCGTGTTTCCAAAGCCCTATGTGTTTCAAGCCTAATATATGGCCTTGAAAAGTGCTGCCTTTTTTATGTATTTACTTTTATTTTTAATACTGACTCAGTAATAAAGGTACCATAACAAAAGCACCAAACAGAATGACAGTCAAGGTTAAAACTGTAAGTTAGCAACTTTTTCAAGTATGGTCCATTTAGGCGTTTGCTTTGTTCAGTCTAATAGTGTATGCAGAGGCAGCATCTTGATATCTTGCCAAATCATACACGCCTTTCTCCTTGCTTGAGTACAAAGGTACAGCATCTTGCTATAGTGATAACTATTCCAGGGCATTGCACCTTGATAGTCTGCACTGGGATGTTGTCAGCGTGAAGCCTAGCAGTGTTTGACCCAAACCGACGAGTGCTGCCCAAAACCCTCCTCAGGCAGAGTCACAGGTTAGGAAGAGCCGGAGGAGCTTGGGTGAGGCCCCTGTGATTGGGACAGAGAGCGAGAAGGACACAGGCTGTGTCAGCAGGGCTCCAGGCCAGAGAACGGTCCTGGCACATTTAATTCATGAGTCTAGACATAGTTTTTGGACTGAAGCCATACTTGGGGCAGCAGCCAACAGAGTAGATAAGGAACGCACAGACTGCAGACTTCTGCAATGTCACTCCTGCTTCAAATGAGAGCTGACTGTGCTCTTCGTCATCTTGCAAAGTACTTTGCTGTGGAAATGGAGCAAACGAGCTCCTACTTGATGAACAGACAGAACCTGCGTGCTAGGCAGTGGTGCGCAGGAGTCAGTAAGCTGGGAAGCCAAACACCAGCCTTTTTGCCCCAGTAAATTTCTCTGTAACGGCCTGGGGTGTGCTCATCACTGGTTAAAAACTCTTGATTCCTCCCAGGGCAGGCATTAGAGGTGCCCAGGAACCTCTCTCATGTCATAATCCTGCTCAGCTCTCCTCTGTTTGATGGCATCTCCTTGAAGAAACAGGGCTGCTAACAAGTGTGAGTTTCTATTTTAATGTCAGCTGTTTCGCATTCCAGCTAAGGGAGGAAAAGCATTGGGCAACATAGGTATGTAAGGCCTGAATGGGGAAGGGAAGTTTTTCAGCTGTAGGTAGTAGGTCTGGTTTTCTTGCAGGCTGGGGGCTCAGGCCTTCTTGTGAAGAGATGTAGTAGCTGCTGGCGATGCAGCAAAGTGAGGTCGGATGATGGAGCAAAACTGAAGCTGTGATCAGGACAGACTGGGTGGAGAACCTGGAAAGGATGGCATTGCTCCAAGATGATCAGCTCTGATTTTGCTGGGATCCTTTTCCAGGTCCCTTGGCCCAGCCTGGACAGCCACCCAAGACAGGTGTAAATGTGCCTGAAGGAGTGCTTTCCCTTGAGGTCTGCATATTTCTCTTGTACTTTAGTCAGCCACTCCCAATAAAGATACACTGAGGGTAGCTTATTTCTTGACTAATTACTTCCTTGGGTAACACACTCTTTTCTTTAAGATCAGATAAAGGTGTTTGTAGGATATTCTGAGAAGTCCTTATGAATGTGTTTGCAAATTATTTTCTGAGGCTGGTACTAGCTACAAAAATAACATCTTTCTGGGTTTCATAATCCCTGCAGCAATATGATAAGGCTTTTCTATTTTCTGGACTTACAGGGAAGTTTAGGATATTAGAGAGGTCTTTAAAATGCCATGGTCTTCACAGAGCTAAAAATTAAGGAATATATATAGCAGATGATAATAGGAAAGGGAGGAGTCTTATAAACTTAGATAACAGCCTATAGTTAGGTGGTATAACATAGCGATAGGAGAATATGTTAGAATGGCAGCTCTTTCCAGGCATCTGTAATATATATAAACAAACATGTGGTGCTAATTAGGAGTGGCATTACAGTAAATTAAAAAGTTTGCATATATCTTGTTTTAATGGATGCTTCATTATATTCATTGTTTTTTAGCAGGCATCATCTGTTTCATTAATTTTCTTTAATCTTGAAAACATAATGCCTGTGCCATATGTTGTGCTGTCTTGCTCAGATAGTAGGTAGACAAGGAAGACTTCTATATTTTGCTTCAGACTGCAAATTCCACTATAATTTTTTTTTAATATATAATTTGAAGGAACTCTTTTGGAAGTCTAAGACTGATGGGCAAAATTGTCGTGTATTTTGTGTTGTTCAGGGTACAGGAGTGGAATTCTTAGTTCCTTTGAACTAAACAACTCTAAAAGAAATGCATGGGCTTAATTAAGAGATGTTAATAAATATTTTGTAAGGACTGCCTGAAAATGACCACAGAGTCAGACTAAAGGATGACAGAATCTAGGTCTTAGTTGGTAAAGGGACACTGCAGATAAGATTTTGCACAGCTATTTGGCAGGCTGAATTCCTTTCTTATCAAAATATGCCCATCTCACTTTCTTTGAGAACTAAAAAGTAATCCTTGCTTACAAACAGCTCTTAAAATGAAGTGGAAAATAGAGCTTGGAGTTGTCCTCAATAAAACGTTAATTGCAAATGAAGACAACATATGCCAGTGTGTTCTTCTTGCCTGATTCTTAGTTGCGGTTTTGAGGAATACATTTGCTAATTGAGTATGTAAAAAGTTTATCAGTCCAGATCTGTGGTGACTTTGGAACATTTGGCATATATTAATTAATAGGGACTGGGTTTTTGAAGAAAACTTTGGGAGACATTAAAAATGCAAGTGGCTCCTGTTTTGACTAGCATTCTGTGTTTGTTTTTTTTGTTTTTTAGCTTTGAGTCCTGCTATGTCTCTTCAGGGTAAATTGTTCATGCTGATGCTTTAAAATTGTTTGGTAAAAGCATTATGTTCATTTTTGTAAGGTTTAAGCATGATATACTTTCTTAATATGTTGCAGTGAGATTTTTATATTCTCTGATGTGATCGTTGTCTAACAAGGCTTTTTATAAATAAGGAGCATAACGTTTTCTAAAATGTAAATACTTCTTGAGCTATACACCATACTAGAGAATATTATTCCAGTTTACTTCCATTATTGCCTCATAGAAGGGCAGTCAGTGTTCCTAGTATTTCATAGTTGGTTTTGTGGTTTGTCTTCTTTTTTTAAAAACAGCAGTTACTTCATAAAAGTGTGGGCAAAAAGGGGAAATAACTCCGCAATTTATTAAATGGTTTGTGCACACTCTTAACTTACAATTTCCATTAAAAATGAACAACAGTATGTTCGCTATTTCCTTGGGGAAAAGCCCCTTGCTTGGGGCTGATGCTTTCTAGGGTTATGAGGTGCAAGTGAGACTAAGTACTGACCACAAAACTAGGGTGGAAGGGATGGAGAGTGAATTGTGTGAGGATGCTACACAAGGACAAGTGACACCTCACTTACTTAGAAGCAACTGGTCTGTTTTCTGCCCGACATGTATTGCCCGTCAGACAGAGTCTTTCATCAGTGCTGTCTCCTAACCTGTGCTGGGGGAATGCTAGTTAGCACAGGCCAAAGCTAACATTTAATTTGTATGGGTGATTTCTGTCCATGTCCTGGCCCTGGTTCATTTGTTAGAATGGATATGCGTTAGGAAAAGTAATAGATTTTTCTTAGAAATTGTCATCACTTCTAGCATCTATCTGACTCGGATTGTTTCAGCCCGTCGTCATTGTTTCATACTAAAGCCTTGTCCATCAAAATGACAGGCCCTCTGTAACATACTGATTTTTTTGTCCCTTTAAACATGCTTGCTGTTATTAGATTGCATGCTAAGAACATATATTTTCTTGAATTCCAGCCAAATCTGTAAGAATTGTTTGGGGAGGGCTTTGCTGTGGGCTTGTTCTTTGCAACTCAAATTATGGATCTCTAATAGTGTACAAGGTAAATACTGTTCAACATGAGAAAGATCTAGTTGCTATAAACAGCGAGGAAATAACTAGAGTAGTGATGCCTAATAAGAAATTTATAAACTAGGCACTTATTCACTTCACTGGTTTATAGATCTATATCCTTATTGTTTCCAACAGATTTGCATTTTAAAATGGTTATATGCAAAAGAGCAAACTCTCCCTGCAGATAATAACACTCCAACATCTTTTAAGGTAAATATAACAGAGGATTTCAAAAGCAGTAACTGTAGAGTTCATTTTTGGCATCATGATTTTTTCAGAAAGGCTTAGATTGCAAGGCCCAGCAAAATATTTTAAATTAATAATTTATATAAAAGATGAATTAAATATTCATAGTGAATATAGGAAGTATGCGTTCCACCTCAAAATACTGTAGGTATTACAGTAAAAATAATACTTGCAGATCCAAAGAAACTGCTGCTTCTAGCTTAGACATAATTAAGTGGTAACAGACAGAAGAAACACCTACATAATGACAAGGATCACAGAACTGCTGGAAGGAGCCTCTGAAGATCATCTAGTCAAACCCCTCTCCTCAAACCAGGATCAAATACAGCAGGTTGTTCAGGGCTGTGTCTGGTTGAGTTTTGTGTATCTCCCAGTGTGGAAACTCCACAAGCTGCCAGGACAATCTGTTCCAGTATTCAACCACCCTGTCAATAAAATCAGGTCTTTGATGTTTAAATGCAGTTTTCTGCATCTCAGTTTGTGCTCCTTGTTTCTTGTCTGTTCTGGATCTGTCTGGGTCAGTCATCCTTACTGTCTCCTTCAGATATTTATATACATTGAGAAGATCTCCCCAGAGCCTTCTCTTTTCTGGGCTGGACAGTCCCAGCTGTCTGCGTCTCCTCATGTAGTTCCCTGCACTCAGCAGTATGTCCATGTTATACTTCTATGGGGAGCACCACACTAAAGCCAGTACTCCAGATGTCTCATCAGTGCTGAGGACAGGGAAAGCATCACCTCCTTTGACCTGCTGGGGACAATCTTCCTCATGCAACCCAGGTGCTGCCAGCCCTCTTTACCACTATGGCATATTGCTGGCTCATGGTCCTTGATCATGCTTAGCATGGGGTCCACCAGGATCCCCAGATCTTTTTCTGCAAAGTTGCTTTCCAGCACCAATTGTCCCAAGCCTGCATCGCCCCCTTCCCTATTCCCCCACACATGAGGTTATTTCTTCCCAAGTGCAGGAATGTGCACTTTCCTTTCACTTTCATGAAATTCCTGTTAACCTATTTCTTCAGCCTCTCAAGGTTCATCTGAATGGCACATTAAACGTCTTTGTATCACCCTTCCTACTTGTTTTATGGAGTCTGCAAACTTGCTGAAGGTGGGCTCTGTCCTGTTGCCAGGTCACCAATTACAATGTTAAACAGCACTGGTTCCAGTACCTACCTCCTGAGTATTCCAGTAGTGACTGGCCTCCAGCTGCACATCATGCTGCTCATCACCACCCTTTCAGTTCAGCATTTCGGCTATTTTTCAGTCCACATCACAGTCCACTTACCTAATCAGTGTTCTTGCCTGATCTTCCTTTTGCTGCTGGTATTTCAGTATTTCATCTTGTGATCGTTGCTTCATGTCTGTTCTGGATCTGTCTTTGTCCATCTTCCTTGCTGCCCCCATCGTGATTTATGTATGTTGATAAGGTTCTTCTGAGCCTTTTTTTTCAGGGCAAGACAGTCCCATTTCTCTCAGCATCTCTTAATGTCAGATGTCCTGTAGAGGCCCTTCTTGTTGCCCTTCACACCCCTCACCCCTTCACACAAAGCCTCAGGTGGGCTTTGGCTTTCCTAACTGTATCTCTGCACACTTGGACAGTGTCTCCCTATTCCTCCTAGATCACCTGTCCCTGCTTCCACTTGCTGGGCGCTTCCTTTTCCTGTCTCAGTCCAGTCAGGAGCACCTTATTCACCCATACAGGCATCTTGTCACCTTTCTTTGACTTCTCACTTAGAATCATAGAATCATAGAATTGTTAGGGTTGGAAAGGACCTTAAAGATCATCTAGTTCCAACCCCCCTGCCATGGGCATATCCCACTAGATCAGGTTGCTCAGAGCCTCATCCAGCCTGGCCTTAAAAAATTCCAGGGATGGGGCTTCCACCACCTCTCTGGGCAACCTGTTCCAGTGTCTCACCACCCTCATGGTGAAGAGGGTGATCTTGATCTTGACTTGTCAAGATCAACCACTCTTGAGCTTGGAGGAGGTAATCCTTGAAAATAAATCAGCTGTCCTGGACTTCCCTTGCCAGAACTGTATCCTATGGGATTCTTCCAGCTGATCCCTGAATAGGCCAAAGTCTTCCTGCCTGTAGCCGAGTGTTAGCACCCTGTTTTTCCTTTCTTCTCTCCTTTCAGGATCATGAACTCTGTCATCTCATGGTCACTGCAGCAAAGGCTGGCTGTGGCCTGCGCACACCCAACCGGAGCATGGTTTTTACAGAGAAGTTATGAATAGAGCTATAAAAGATGTCTGTTTGAACTAAAGCTTACTAAAAGTCAATAAAAAGAAAAAAAAAAACTTAAAGTGTCTGTGTGATATATTCAGATCTAATCATAAATTGCATATCTGTAGAGATTTCACTAAGTTGTATTTACACAGATACTTCATTCATTTTAGATTTTTTTTTTAATTGTTTAATCCATTGTGCCAGACATGGGTAAAAATAATACTGTTTTAAACAAGGAGTTATTCCATTTGTTAGATGTCCGACGCATATTGTGAACTCTCTCATTTTGGTAGCACAAGTGCAATTCACAGGTAGCTGTCCTGCCACAAATTGATTTGACACTGAAGAAGAGAAGAATCTTATAGGAAGAAGAGAAGCCTTATAGGAGAGAAGAATCTTTCCTTCACTTCACATATTTATGTGTTTCTTAATAACCAGTTAGTGCAGTGACCACTACTGTAAGATGTACAGCAAATTCTTTTCATTATATGGCAATAACTTCTGGTTTTGGGGAAAAAAGTTCAAAGTCCTGGAGCTTTTGAATCCTGTTGGAAACTAAGTTCTGCTCTTACTGCTACCAATTAAAATGAAAAATGGTGGAAGATGTTATTGCAGGCTATTAATGTTCTGTGCTCCACACACAGTATTTTTAAACTAATTGGAATTCAGTTTTTTTCAAGTATGATTTGGTTTACTCTTCATTAAGGTGGTGGTATTATTGTAGCCTTTTTCTTTCTGACATTTTTCATTCCTCTTGAAGAAGTGTGCGTTTCTGTACGCACCTTTTCTTGAAGGGAACAAAGAACATGTAAAAGTGTACTGTTTTCTCTGTCTATGCCTCATGCAACCTGAAAAGTGAAAAGTAGTTTCAGTCTTTTTTCTTTTTTTCCTTACGATTTTCTGTTTAGATACAGGGACTACTTACAAGCATTAGAAGCACAGATAGCACAGAGGTCATTTAATGGGATTGAAGAGCATGTGGTAGGTGCTCTGTAACGCATCATTTTAGAAGACCTTCTGTGACACTATGTCATGCAGTTCAATGTTAATGTGTGGTTCTTTTACCCTGTAATATCTCCTAGATGAGCATATCAAAACATACAAAATTTGAGATGTGGAAAACTAGATCTCTGTAGAAATCAGTTGGTCAGTGTTTTTCTGTTGGATGTTTCTTGAGTAAAATTGTGAAGACAGCGCCCTAGGGCTTCACTTGGCCTTTGAGATCTTACAGTCAATAGATTGAGGAACACAGATGAAAGTAATGCCAAGCCATACTTGTTCCTTTCAAAGAATGGGTTCAGAGAGACTGCTGTTTTATCAGAAGTGTCTCAAGTAATGAATGTGATCTGAGAAGTTTCAATCTATGCAAGTAAGTCGTCCTAAACTCTTTGAGAGTTGCACTTTGACTTTGGCAAAGAGAATTTCTAAAAAATGATATGATTTCTTGCGTGCTGCAAGAGGAGTTCCACATAAATTTTCTGTTACTAGTGGAAAATATTATTTCTTACTACAAGCTTGGGACTCAGGATCTGCATGGCAAATTTTACTTATTTTCAATTAATATCATTGCTTGTAATTCTTCTGCTCAGCTAATTCTTTTCATTGTTGCCCGTGAACAGACCAGTTTGTGCCTTATACCTTATATTTTAAAAGATAATGCAAATACATAGGCTGAGTTAACAATACATTCTTCTAAAGGCAGTGAAGCTCTATCCAGTGATCTCTGCTGCAGCATTTTTAGCAGGCAATGGATTATCTCATCATAAATTTTCTTGCATCTTCCTCTGAAATATTTGGTCAGCTTCGAGAGTAAGGATGCTCACATAGATAGTGCAAGGATCTGACTTAGTATGAGACATAGACACATAGTGGATTAGCATTGTTAGCATTTTGGAGATGAAAAAAATTTGTATGGACATCTAAATTTTCTGAGCTAGGTTTTTATGTGTTGCTAAAATAATCAAAAACAGGCAATGAAATATCTCAATTGAAGCCTGATTTCTTTTGTTGAATGATAGCTTTTTGAGTCAGTTTCTCAGAAAAGGATTGTATTCTTTGAACTCTGTTTTTTCAAAGCTACTTCCTTCTTACCAAGGTTTGTCTGATTTCATGTATGGCTCTATAGTACTGGTGATGCTCAAACATTGATGGCAGACTTTGTAATATAGGAACATCTTATTTAATTCGTGATGCTGTCAGATGTCTTACCTAGCACATGCTGATGCTATGTTTTGATACTTGGTATCATCTAATTTGTGTCTTAATAACTGTGAGGAACTTGAGGCAACCACTGAACTCATTCCAAAGTGAGGTCAGCATATCTAAATCTCTTCCTAAAATCTTCTCTTGCCTCAAACATACTTTTGAAATGTATGTGTCTACGAAATCAGATGTTGTAAGATCTGTTTTAGAAAACCCTAGACCATTTCTGAGGAGAGACCTGGCAGTTTCTTGAAAGATCAGATTTCAGTGTTTATCTCAAATGTTTTGGTACTCCAATTTGCTTATGAAAGTAAGAAAAAATTTTGAGGTGCCCTGGAGATACAGGTAAAGTTTTTTCTAACACCTGGGATGTTTTCTAAACAGCTTTCCTCTAGACAGATTAAAATATTACGCAATTTCCGTCCAAAAGGTAATAGATTCAGAATAATCTGAAAGTTTGTTTATAATAAAAATTCCAAAGCTTTGAGTCTTAATCTAATCTTTTGGAGATGTTAACATCTTTATTTTCAGTGTGGAGATTTGTATGCATGCATGTGTGTGTATGGTTATGAAAATTGACCTAAGTGCAGATGTATATTTTACTGATGTCCTATATTTGCATCACTGCTATCAATACAATAGTGCTGGACAATTCTGAGTTTAGGAGTTGTCATTGGCCAAAGGCTGTCTACACTTGGCAGTCTGAGTGTGCCTCTTCCTTGCTGGAGACTGAGAGGTTTTGGAGAAACAGCCACACCGTGCCCTTAGGTGTCTTGGTCAGAGAAAGGCCCTTGGAAGGGTTGAGTTTACTACTATAGACATAATCTAACTTAGTTGTCAGTCCTTGAGGAATCTTTGCTCTTGCTGGGAAAAGACGAATGTTTTGATGATCTATTAAGGTAAACGGTCGCATATAGATTTTAGCAAAGATGGGGAGGACCTAGAATGTAAGAGGAGCAATCCTGTGGAGAGCTGGAAAGCAGCCAAGCTGGAACAAAAGATTGAGCTCATGCTCAACAGTTTGTTGCATTTCTGTCTGTGAAGTCGAACCTTAGGAATAAATGAGAACTTTTTGCCATGTTTTTGTGGGGAATGACACTTAGGCTGATGGCTTAGACTAAAAAGACTTTCTTTGACAACGGAAAGGTTTTTGCATGCGATGGGGAAAGTGAAAGTTTGGGAGGATTTCTGTTTAACTAAGGGATAGCCCTAGTCTCAGTATTTGCTTTGATCTTTCCCCAGCATCTGTCTAATGTCAAAGTCTAATTCAGTTACAGTGTAACTGTGGGCGAAAAATACCTTTTAATATTACCAGGTGAAAAAAGATAAAGAACCAAACACAGAAAAATAGGAGCATATATGATTTAATTTTGACTGATCTCATCTTCTATGGGGGAAGGCGTTGTGCTGGTGAATGATGGGCAGGGGAATACAAAGACGTCTCGCACTAATTGTTCAGAAGGCAGACTGGTCTCAGTAGTGTCAGTGCTTTTCTGTTTTCAGTTGAAGAAAGGAGGAAGAGGCTGAGAGAGAACAAAAGGAAGAGCTGTATTAGGGAGGGCTGACTTGTTTTTCCAGATTTTATAGGAGGTATTTATAAATCTTCAGTTGATGTTTTCTGTATCATGTGGTTTCATATCAGCATACATGATTATTGACATCTTTGTGTCCCTCTTCTTACTACATACTGCTACATTTTTGTGAATGCACTTGATGAACTTGAGGCAGAACATACATACATGCATATGAATTTGTCTTTATTCCTCTACTCTTTTATTGTCATTTTTAATGGTTTGAAGGTTAATGAGTGTCCCTTACAGATTAAGTGTAAGTGTTGAGGTCACTTATGAATACTTAATCGGTAAATGTAAGCAAATATTTAAATTCTGCTAACTTCTTATAGTTTGAGACTTGATGTACCTTTATAATGGGGAAAAGCTGTAAATGAAATTAAGAAATCTTTAGTTACTAATAGTACAGTTTTGAAGTTTTTTTTGTTTTTTTTTTTCCTTAAAAAAGCAGATCATTTTATGCTGGGAAAGGCTAAAAATTCAAATTTTTAGCATTTTGAGCTGAAAGGTTTTTTGCGTAAATTTTAATTTATAAAGAATTTCTGCAGAGGGAAAGAAAAAAAAACCCCTCACCATTTTGTATCTTACTGTTGTAGTAAGATCAAGGCATAATTTCCTTTATTGGAACATACTCAAAATGAAACTAGCCTTATTTTTAAGATTCCCTTCCTCAGGAGTTGTATGTGGTTATCTGATATGGTAGAAAAGATATATGGATTGACAAATAGAAAGCAAGCTATTCCTGTGGTAAAGGAAAGTTGTCTAAATAATGGAAATTGTTACAGCTGCCAGCCAAAGTGCTTGAGTGCCATTTTGTTTCTGCCAATGTGCCACTTCTCTGGTCCATTGACAACATCTGCTGCAGGAAGGTGGGCTGGCCCAGGGGATGCTTCTGGGCAGACGGGTCAGCCCTCTGCTCTCGCCGGTTGCTGGAGGGCTCTTGGGCTTGGTTTTGGCATGGGCCTCCATCTGTCACCCTGCCCGTGGGGTGGAAGTTCACTGGGACAGCGGCTGTTCCCAGTTGGCAACAGGTATGTTTTCCTCCTCTTCTGGGGGGAATAAATGAGATCGGCGGGCTGGATCTGAGCTGTTCCCTGACATTTGGCCTCAGTGATAGAGGACAATCCTGGCTCAATCCAATTCCTGTGGGTTTTATCCCATTGTATCTGTTAGCTTGCTATGGGAATAGTGGGGAGATTCCTGACAGCTTTTACTGTTTATGCTTAGGGAGATGTCAGGACCGTAGTATTTATATTTAACCTGCTTTATGGTTTGTATGATACCCCGATGAGTATAACAAATCTTAATAGTGTAATGGAAATAGAATTTTCCCATAGTTACATTGTTTGTGTTCCTGAACAGAAGAGTTGTGATATGAGAGGGTACGTGAGAGCAATACAAATTCACGTTATTGGATTCCGACAACTGTTGGATCCAACTGAAGAATTTGATTACACTGTTAAAATAATATTTATTTTCCCAGTAGGTTCTGAATTGATCTTTAGTCATATTGTTTATTGAAAGTATTTGCAGACTGTTAAAGGCCTATTTCTGTGCTAAGCAGATTTTTGTTGATAGACAAGGGTGATGTGTTTCTGATCACATTAAAACTCTCAATTTAGTAACCAGAAATCTAAGAAGCCAGACTGAAATGCTGATGTGTTTGTTTTCGGAAGAAAAAGTTGTACCTCACCCTGAGAGGGCTGCCAGCTACTTGACAGCAGCCTTTCTCTCTGGGATAGTTTAATTGTCAAAAAAGTTTAGAGGATTACATTAATTTGTAGAGGATTATTGGGTTCATACAGAAAATACTTGCGTGCTTTATTTTGCTCCAATCTTAATCTTCACTGTGGCATCCCACAGCACAGCAGCAGGGGAAAAAACGTCTGCCCTTTTTGTCTTGGTTTGACTCTTGAGAGGCACTTACTTGGTGCTCACAGGGGGATCTGCATTCATGCCAGAATGCCTTGCTCCTGGAGTTACCTCGTTTTTCTGGAGAACCAGTAATGTGTCTTGGACTTCAGTTAATTCTTTGCTTCTACTAAGCATACAGTGTAGTAGAAATCATAAGAAAATCATGCTATTTAGGAAATAGTGGTATTGGGATCTCATATATCCTTACCTCAATATAAACAACTCTCATAATCTGAATTCCATAGATGTCTGAATGCATTTAAGAATCTAAAATAACTAAATTCAAGTACCCAGAACATGCTGGGTTTTGGTTTTGCATTTTTGCAATCTTAAGGCAAAGTGATGTTTAGTTATAGGGGTTTTGACTGAATAACTGTATCAGTTAATTACCATGACTAATGCGGTAATTGATGTTGTTGATCTACTAGGTTTTATGTCAAACCTTGTAGTACACTAGAAAACGCAAAACAAAACCTTGAAATAGTTCTTCCTGGAGGGGAAGGGTAGCACATCTGCTCTATGGCAATTATTTTGCCTATACAATTTTATCATTCAGATGTAAACAGTATGCAGGCATCTCTTATGGTGCTCTGAAATCTCATTTATCACATGACTATTGTTCTGTTTGGCAACCAGATCCAGGCAGTGAGTTCAAACGAATAATGTGTTTGAGGATTTATCTAATTTATGTTTTCCCATAAAAGTATTTTCATGTCTCTACTTTTCCTCAGATGTATCACATCTTGTGATGTTAGTGACCAAAACTTTCTTATTTCTGCCTTCCGCTAAAGTCAGTAAAAACAGACTGTGTGAATTTCAGTTCTATTTCTATAATTTAAAAAGTTCTGGTCAGCAAGAAGGACGTGAAAGAAAACTAATTTAATAAATCCATGCTAATTTTGTGTAGGGAAATTGGCTGGTGGGGATGCAGAAGATGAAAATAAATAGAACTAATTGCCACCTAACCTTTATTCATGACTCCTGCAGAAATTTTCATACCGTAGAAGAGATGGCTCTAAGATCACCTCCTACTAGGAGTGGCAAATTGTCCTAGGATAGGAAGTATCAGAGTCTGTGCTGTACAGATTCCAGGTTTTGCTGGTGTTTCTAGTCTTAGCTACAAACTGGTCTCTGCTATGTAAAAACCTTTTCATGAAGAAGAGAACCACCGTCAAATAAAACTTAAGAAAAATTCTTTTCCAAAGCTTGTCTGTACATGCTACGTAGTTGATCCCATATTAATTTGAATTACATAAACTCAGCTCAGATTTGGCATTTTTATCTTTAATTAAAAAGTGTTTTCAGCAGAAATGATCATTTGGCACTGAGTTTATAGACTGTTAGTTATATTACAGTGATTAATTCTACCTCACTTTGTGACAAACAGCCTGAAGTATTTGCCAGCATAACAACACATGTGCTGAGACTTTTGTTTTATAGCTCTGCTTTACATGCAACTGCTAGTTCAACTGTGTGCTTTTATGCCCTTCAGTAAGGTTTTCTACGAAGTTTATAGTTATATTTTTTTTTAATGTTAAGTCTGTTCATCTGAAACAATTTTTTTATTTCTTTATTTACTCCTGTTTACTTTAGAAAAGCTACCAGTGACTCCAGTGGAAAAGACTGCCTGAAGGCTTTACAGTTTCTGCTAGGTACAGCCTCACTCTAGCAGCAGTGAAGAGCTGCATCTTTGCAGAGGATCTCAGGAGAGACTCTTTGCAAGGCAGTGGAAATGGGCAAAAGCTTGGCGTAGAGGGAGCGCACCGACAGAGAGACAGCTTTAGTGGCTAGAGAAGATTATTCTAGTACTTTACTCAGTGTCTAATCAACTCAGCTGTCCAGTATGTATAACCAACCATCTGCTGTCATGGTTCACTTAAAGCATCCGGTTACCCTGTTGTTTGTCCTCATGTTTTCAAATGGCTCTAGCTCAGATCTCTTCCAAGACTGTACAGCCTTACTGAGAGAGAAGCATACCTTCCTTTTTTCTAATGACTGGCTGTTGGACTCAGTGTAAAGGCTTCCAAATCTTTATAAACAACTTCTGTGTTCCCAGGCTCTGTAGTGGGCTGATTCACATTTAAGGTTCCGAAAGGTCTAAATTCAGGTTCCTTGAAAATGTTGGTTGTGTTGCTTTTGCATTTTTAAATGGAGGTGAAGGCAAAGCAAAATGGTAATGCAGGAGGTGCCTACAATTATTTGAGGTGCAGTTATGAGTTGATGGAGCCAGAATCATAGAATCATCTAGGTCGGAAGAGACCTTTAAGATCACTGAGTGCAACCATCAACATAACACTGCCAAAACCACCACTAAACCATGTCCCTCAGCACCACATCTACACATCTTCTAAATGCTACCAGGGATGGTGATTACACCACTTCCCTGGGCAGCCCATTCCAATGCTTGATAACTCTTTTGATGAAGACTTTTCCTAATATCCAGTCTAAACCTCCCCTGGTACAACTTGAGGCCGTTTCCTCTTGTCCTATGGCTTCTTACTTGCGAGAAGAGATTGACGCCCACCTCTCTACAATGTCCTTTCAGGTAGTTGTAGATCTCAGTACTGTCAGGTCCTATAACAAGGGCACAAATTGCAGCTTGGGTTGTTTGGGTTAAGGGTTAGGAAAAAAATTCCTTCTGAAGGATGGAGTAGTGCAGCACTGGAACAGGTTGCTTAGAGGCTATGAAACCTCTTTCCAGGGAGCTTTTTCAAGACTTTAGCAGCTAGATAAAGCAACAGTTGAACTGGTGACTTCACGTTGGACATACTCCCAATTAAACCTCAAGGTTGAACAGGAGACCTCCAAAGATCTTCACTGTTGACATGATCCTGTAGTTTAATTCTGGAGTGGACCAGCCAGACCCCAACCATGTGGTCACTCAGTTCAGCGTATTGCTTGGTGGACTCCTATGGGAAGGAGAGGGCTCAGCACGTTCATTCTCCTCCTGGGCCACGTATTCCCAGGTTGTCTGAAGGCCTGACCTTCAGAGGCATACAATGTTTCCAGGGGAAAACAGGTTTTTTTAACTGCTTATTTTCAATTTACTAGTAACCTGGTCTAACTTCCCCTTGTTTGCTAATGCCGAAGCAGTAATAGAAATGTATGGGTAAGGCAATACTGGGCTTTTAGATTGGGAAAATCCATCCATGGAAGCATGACGGAATTACATAGTGGGGGAGGGAGGGGGCGTGAAATAAACACTGTTCTTAAATATACTTTGTCTCTTGGTCACTGGCAATACATATTTTAGACAAAATGTCCTTTACTTGCTTAGAAAACTGCAAGTATTGAATTCGTTTACCTAACCAAGAGCACACAGACATAAAAGGAAGCCAGGTAAAGAGAAGAAATCAGGGCGAGACTCATGCTTGTTTTATGGTTGGATGATGTACAGGCAGTGAAGACAAATGATGGCTACTGCTTACATTGCCAAAATCCTTGAATTAGAATAGAAAACATGTTAAAAAGTAAATCTAACAGGGTTAAAAAAAAATCTTCTGTTTTAATACGAAATTTGTTTTGGGTAACGTCAAGTTTTAATTAGTCTTGAAATCTGAGGATCTATCTATATATGCTTTTGTGGAATCCATATGGATATGCATACTGGCATGCATTACTTGTATACAGACATCACAAAATTAAAACCGTCTGCCACCCATTTAAAGTTTCTTTTTAAAAACTACTGGGAAGTTGTTTGATGCTTGTTTTGGGAGGATGCAGTTTTTCAATGATTTGAAGTCTGGGAAGTGCTGGAAAGCTGCCCAGTGGAAAAGGAACTGAGAGTTTCGGTTGACAGCTGGCCGAATTGTGAGCCAGCAGTGTGCCCAGGTGGCCAAGAAGGCCAAGAGCATCAGAGCATCCTGGCTTGTATTAGAAATAGTGTGGCCAGCAGGAACAAGGAAGTGATCATCCCCCTGTACTTGGCACTGGTGAGGCCCCACCTCGAGTACTGCGTTCAGTTTTGGGCCCCTCACTACAGGAAAAACATTGAGGTGCTGGAGTGAGTCCAGAGAAGGGCAATGAAGCTGGTGAGGGGTCTGGAGAACAAGTCTTATGAAGACAGGCTGAGGCAGCTGGGGTTGTTTAGCCTGGAGAAAAGGAGGCTGAGGGGAGACCTTATCACTGTCTACAACTACCTGAAAGGAGGCTGTAAAGAGGTGGGGGTCGGTCTCCTCCCCCGCGTAACAAGTGACAGGACAAGAGGAAATGGCCTCAGGTTGTGCCAGGGGAGGTTTAGACTGGATATTAGGAAAGAATTCTTCACTGAATGGGTTACAAGCATTGGAACAAGCTGCCCAGGGAAGTGGTGGAATCGCCATCTCTGGAGGTATTTAAGAGACATGTAGACATGGTGCTGAGGGACATGGTTGAGTGGTGATTTTGGCAGTGTTAGGTTGATGGTTGGACTCAATGATCTTAAAGGTCTCTTCCAACCAAAATGATTCTATAATTCTATGGTACCTGGGAGAAAAAGTGATTTTTGCGTTTCTGTGGAGTAATGCACAGAAAGTGCCTTTTTTTTAATTGAAATTATTTAATGTTGGGCATGGGAACTGAGAACAGGAAGGCTGCCTGTGCTAGAGAAGGTTATGAAGTCATTTGATCATCTGGAGGAATTGATTTCTAATACTAAAAACATTTTTCTCAAAAGAACATAACTTTTTTCTGACATTCTGCCTTTTCTCATCCAAATTCATGATCTGTGCACCTTCTGAGACCCCACTTTTGTCTCACATATGCAATGCTACATACCACTGACTGCTAAACAGTAACTCCTCTGAATAACAGATAAAGATAGAAAGGCTTCAGGCATTCGGTAAAATACATTTCATTTTATGCTGAAGGAAAGAACTTAATCCTTGGCAAGTTGCAGGGTTCTAACAGATAAAATTAAATTAGTTAAATGTTATTCTCCTTGTGAAAACCTGCTGTATTAAGAGCAGCCTTTAAAAATGCTTTTCTTGAACAGTATTTTCATGTGGGGAATGTGATCCATTTAGCAGCTGCTCATGCATGTGATTAATGACCTAGTAATTGATCACTTAAACTGTAAGTTTATAAACTTGCATATTTTTAGTTTTGCAAGTACATTAGCTGGCTCTTTTGAATAGTTTTAAAAAAATCATGTATATGGAACTAGATATTTCTGTTACTTGGCTTTTCTTTGAAGACAAAACATAACTGCTTTAAAAGTGGTGTGTGGATATTTAAATGGTTCAGAACAATAATGTCTTTGAACCAGATGATTTTGCATTCCTTGCAGACCAACCTGTGAGTGAATTAATAAGATTTTGGCAGGCTTGCTATGTGTAGAACTAGGTTTCTGATTAATCCCTTGTTTCTAGTTCAAATGAGTACTTTTTTTTTCTTTTTTTCTTTTTTTAAAGAACACTGCTCCTGTAGTTTAATGATTTTAAAAAAAAAAAAAAAAAAAAAAGCTAAAATTCACACAGCAAATGCTATTAGTATTCAGCAGAGATTGTGTTGGGGAATATAAGTTCTGGATACTTCTGGATTTAGAAGAATATGTAGATGTCTATCTTCACTTGAAATTTGCCATTTTCCTTGGCTGCTCTTGGCAGCAAAATACAGATTTTTTGTTAAGTTTTCCCACATAAGTGGTCGAAGGCAAATAAAAGGTATTCTTGCACTACTTTTACATTACTTTCTTTTGAAGAAACAATAGAGATGTTCATTTCCCATAACTGATTTATTTTTTCCAGAAGTCTTTTTCTGTTGTCAGGTCTTTCCAATATGAATAGGGAATGAATTAATATGATTAGTGAGGAAATGTGATGTTCTGTCTGTTAGGCAAAAAATATTTTATCATGCTTGATGTGGCTAGTTTGCTCACAGTCAAATAGATATCTGGCTAAAAGGTAGCCAGGTATCAATCCGGAAGACAGAGGTGGTACAGAGGGCACAGGAAGGGACCTTTGATTATAGAAGTATTCCTATTTTAAGCATTAAAACCAAAAAGTGAACCTGATTTGTAACTTCTTACTCTGGCTGCTACTGGAGATTGAAGTTGGAAGTAGTTACTAGGAGTACTCTGGGACTTGTGTTGCAGGCAGAATAGCTGCCTAACTTTGAACATTTTAGTTTAATGGGCTGAAAAAGTGTATGTGCACCGAGTGGCTAGGGATTGGTATGCATCCAGTTGAGCACAGCTTTGGGACATATAACTGTACTTCAGTGTTAAAAGTGGATAGGACTGGTTTTGGCCGAGCAGGACTGACAGAAATTTATGGTGTTATTTTCTGTGTTTGCAGTGCCTGCAGACCAGCCATTTGCAGTCCCACAGCTGCTGGTTCCGAACCAGGAACCCTATTTGGGGAGCAAACTCGTGCCTGTATCACAAGAGATACCTTCATTGTCCATGACAGGCTACAGGCTTGTCTTACCTCACTTGGCTTCCTGATGGGGCTTGTCAGGCAGACTTTGGACTTTTCTTAGGCTTGCCTGGGGCTCTGTGACAGCTTGTTCAACTGTAATGGCAATTGCATAATTTCGAAGAAATCGTTTCCCTGTCTGTTTTGGGTTTAGTTTAGTTTAGTAGGATTGTGTAGTGAAAAGCCATTTTTTTTCCCATAGAATTTTATACACTTCTATGACTAACTTCTAATGTGGTAAGAATACGTTGCTACTCAGCATGGGATGAACTGCCTATGACCGTAGGAGAAAGGTGTAGCATAGAGGAGCAGAGGCACGGAATGACAGCAAGCGAATTAAACTGTGAGCATGGAGATGCCAGACACACAGATGCCAGAGCTATAAACAGTTCACCGGTGTTCAATTACTGATCACAGAGGGAATGAACGCCTCTTTGGAATAAAGTAAAAATGGTTTTAGGAATTTTTTTAAAAAAAAAAAGGGGGGGGGGAAGCATCCAAGATAGAAAACACAGTAAAGCATACCATTATATTAAAGTTAAATGGAATGTGGCATTGCAGACCAAAGAAGAAAAAGGGATTCTATTTTCTCATCTGCAGCACTTCATGATCTAACTTTTCCTCTGTTTGGGTTGGTTGTAAATTGCTTTCTCTGTGGATAAAGAGGACAGTAGGAAAGGTGGCTGTGCAATGAGATATTTGAGTGAAATTCCAAGGCAGCAGCTCAGTTTTGGCGTAACTTGAGCAGGACTGTCAAGGTATGTGCCCAGACATAAAAATTAAGGCAAATCGGAGGATGAGAGTGTAGTTTCTCATTCTGTGTTCTTTGGCAATAAGGTGAAATTGGGTTCCTGCTGACCGGTTCTTTTCACGAATCTAATTTACAGCCTGGCCCCGTAAAGAATTGTATTGAAGTAACTGAAAGAGGTTGCAAATTGGGGGATGGGAGAGTTGGTTTGGATTCTTACATTGCCTTTGCCACCAAACAAGTTATAATTAAATCTTGAAGTCCTGTTTACCTAAGAATGTCCCGCTGTAGTCCTTAGGAAGAGTGCTTTTAAAATGAGTGTGTATTCATGTTACTTTTTCACCATCTTGCATTTGTATGGGAACACCAGTATTGTGTTTTTGATAATAATCTACCTTTTTTGCATTGTGTGGTAACATTAAAAATATTTAATTAACTTATGAATGGTATAATCATAATTTCAGTAAGTATTCATAAATTATAACTGTTACCTATCTATTAGCTAAAGCTTACAGCAAGACTTGTTAACAAAGTTCTTATGATATTGCATCTCATCTTTCCTGGATTCCTTTGGGCACCTCTATCAAAGACTGAGAAACAAAATATTATTAACAAATTAAAAAGCATTTATGATTAAAGAAATTTGATGGGAAAATGTTTCAGCTTTTCTTAAAGGTATTTTTTGGGCCAAGTCCTTGTAAAACTCCAAGGTACTAGAGAATCCCAAATAACTTGTGCAGCAGTTATGTATAGTTACTTTTAAATAATCTTTACGTGACTGATTACTTTTAAATTTGCATCATGTGTTTTCTGCCATATAGTGACTGGCTGAAAAGTAGCATTGACTGTGCACTATTATATGGTCAAAACAGATTTCAAGTTGGATATAGTCATAGTCTGATTTTCTCAAAAATAAAATGCTGGAATACAAGAAAATGTTTTGACAAATAATTGAACTTGTGACGTGTAATTGCTTTCACTAAATTCATTGAATTACAGGTATATATTTATATATAGCCATATATATATATATATATTTATATATAAATCCATATATATACATGGATTTATGTAATTCCAGAAGACTGGCAGGACCGGTCAGCATGGTCTCAATTTGCCAGCATCTTCTGTTGTGGCTGCCCCATCCCTGAAGTGTTCAAGGCCAGGCTGGATGGGGCTTTGAACAACCTGGTCTCGTCGGAGGTGTCCCTGCCCATGGCAGGGGGTTGGAACTAGATGATCTTTAAGGTCCCTTCCACCCCAAACCATTTTGTGATTCTATGATTAATAACTGAATGGGGCTTGGCAATCATGTTTCTGCTTGCTTTTTTTTCTTCATCTTTAGGTTTAATCTCTGCTTCATTCCTACTGGCCTTTATGACAGCTGTTAGCTCAGTGGGGGAATATGATCATCACTTCTTGGTAATACAGATTGAATACTAGTGTGAGTAGAACTTCTTGTACCATAAGTATTTTATTGCTACATTTATTATACGTGTTGCACATAGTGTGCTTTACAGAAAAGAATAATGGATTTGGTATGTTATTCTGAGTTAATGATACCATAAATACTCTGCTTAGGAGGATAATACACATAATATGCGGGACACATAGTGTGCAACTTGTCAATGCAAACTTCGAGGAGAATAAAATGACTGTGTAACATCTTTATTGTTTCAATAGAATAAGTGGTGATATGAACAGTATCCTCGAGGACTGGAATATTTGATGAGGAAGGAAAGTAATCTGTGTTCTGAACATTCTCAGAGATTTGAATTTCTTAGAAAAAGAAGAAATAATCAATATTTGTAATGACTTAATTGCCACAAGCTGGAGTTACTGTGGAGACTTTGTGAAATGGGCTACAAATAGGAACAAAAATCTCAGTAATCATATTACCTCTAGCTGAAAAAGAGAGTTTGGCATTACACTGTATCCCCTAAGCACAAACTGAAATAGAAAAAAATGAATTTCGGAGAAGGGATGGACCATTGAAAGGTAGTGAATTCTTATTTATTGGCTCTGTCACACAGCAATACTAAAACAATAATACATTACCATAAACTGTCTTTAATAAGCATCTTTGTTATTGACTCTGTTATCTTTCTGGTGTTGTCATGCAAAAGTTCAGAATATCTTTCCTGCATAAAGTCATCTTCGATCTGCAGAGATCTTTCTTTCACAAAGGGACTGCTGCGGAAAACTGTATAGCTCATGGATTTTATCTAACATACTAACAAAAGCTTGAAAAACTATATTCTTCACTGCTGAGTACAGTTTTGAATATTTGTATTTCTCTTGTGTTATTGGGTAGTTTTTTGGTTGCTTGCTTTGTTGTGTTGTTTTGTTTGTTTGTTTTTTTCCCCAAAGGAGTCTTTGGATTGCTTTTTAGTTTAGGCAGCTCTCATGGAATTGTACTTGGCTTTTCCAGAAAAATAATCAATATGAAGTCGAATGTTTTAATGGGGCCATTTTCCATACTGAATAGTTTGGAGCACAGGAAATAATTTTATCATTTCTTTCAAATATTTAACTTTTTAAATTTGTCTGTGTTGTGCTGATCCCATCAACAACAATTGTGTTCAACTAACAAAGAAACTGACACTTTTTGCTATTTCCTACCGTCAAGAGGCTTTTGGATGTTATAAGTTTAGATTTTTGAAGGAATTAAGAATGTAGTGACTACATGAGCTTTCTCAAACCTTCACCTTTGCAGAGATTTGGACAACAGTCAGACTCTTCCTATCTTCTATTGCAATAATTCCATAAGATAAAGCCCTAGAGGGAACGCTTTCCTGAGACTAAAAAGTAATCTGACAAGACAGCCTGGAGAACAGATTGAGGATCAAGGTTTGATACATAGATTTCTGTGTGAGGCAACTAAAGGATAGATAATAAGAATGTGCATACAAACAGGTCTGTTTCCTACAGATGAGACTTCAGCCTCTGGTGCAGAAAGTTGCCACACAGTTGGTTGAATGACCCCTGTGAAAATTGTTTGGAGGAGAACGAGGAGGGTTCCTTTAAGTTGGTGTAACAACACTGACAAGCAGTTAATTGCATTTAAATACAAGTTAGAAAATAATTTCTCTGGAAGTCATGAAGAGCATCTCTACAGTACTGTGATGGTGTTTTTAGGCTCAGGCAAGACTGATGCAGATAAGCTGCCAGTCTCTTTACTTTGGGCTGCATAGTAGGATGAAGTCCTTCATATAGTGCTGCTGACTTCTTCAATATTGTAATAAAATGAATCCTGTAGGGCCTTCCTAGCAGTCTCCCTACAAAGGCGGCTGTAAGTCGAGGATGACAAACTGATTTCTGTGTGCTCAAGATTTGCAGTACCTGTACGTATGCTTCAAATGTAAGATAAGAAAATGGAAGTTAAGAATGGAAACAGAAGAAGCTTCTTACTGGTGTCAGAGCAGTCTGTCTTAGGCCACCAGTCTGTTTCTGGCAGTGGCAATACAAGATGCTGTTCCATATTCTAACTTTGGAAACTGTTTTCCTTTAACTGATCTAATTTCTGTTTTCAACTTGATAATGCTGTCTGCCTGGAGAACCCCTGTGATGACAGATTCCCCAAGTTTGCTAACTGCTGTCTAAATGAGGTATTTTTGTTTGTTTTAAAACTGATCTATTTGATGCTGAGTTCTGGCATTGCACAAGGCTTGGTGACAAGCATTTTTGTATTCGCCTCACCCCCTGCTTTCATGATTGTATAAATCTTGCTTCTATTCTCCCCACACTTTCACTTTTTGAGAGTTCTGAATTCCTTCATTTCTTTGAAGGGCAGCTGCTCCCCTCCCTTGGCTCTACACTTTTACTCTGCTGTGTCTTCCCTGAGATACAGAGACTGGAACTACACATAGGACTTGTGGTATGGATGTGCTGAATCTTATCAACAGAAGTTGAAGAGAGATTCCAGAATAAGACTGGTGTAGTTTGTGTGCCTTATGGTATAGGTGCTCAGCAAACAGGGGCCAGAGGGTGATCTTAAGTTTGGTATTCAGAAGTACTGTTTCTCTATTTGAGTAATAAAACAGTTCGGGTTATGTAGCAGAGACTGTTTTCACGTGCGTTAATTTCAGAGCAAGCCCAAAACAGGAGGAGATGTTGCATCAGTTCATTCACAACTCAATAGCTATGACTTCATGAAGGAGTAAGTATAGAACCTAATAGATTTTTGGGCAAAACTAATTTTATTAATTTCTGTTCAGAACTGATCCAGGGACTTCTTGCAAGGCAGTCATTCATGTATGGTAGTTTCATATCTGTTACTTTCAAATTTTTGGCAGAGAAAATCAATGTAAAGACAAATAAACTTTTCATTGTAATGCTGTAGAATTATTACACTATAAATTAAAAATTTATTTCAGTGACAATATAGGTGTTAAATTTTTGAGGCGGTATGTATGTAAAGTTTAGTTAAATTATTTTGGAGTGAAGTATAGTGGAAAACACTTTTCTTAGAAAACTGTTGTATTCAAGAAAGATATCAATGCAAAAAATGTAAGAAAGCATATGGGTTGTCTAAATAATTGCATTAATTAAATTTACCTAACTAAATGTTTTTTGAAATTGCCAGGCAAAATATTTCTCTCTTCTATTACAATTGCAGACTATTATATATTGTACGTTATTTAGATTTATTATGCTTTATTTTATTTTATGCTTTGGGGCTTTTGTCTTTCTATGGTTTTTAATACAAGAAACTAAGCTGTGCTTATATGAAGCCATAATTTGAATTTGGGGGTATTTCCTCTTTCCTGTCCAACATATCCTAGCAAGGGCTATTTTTAATGGTTGTTTGCATCTAGGTTTATTCGCTTAAGGAGTTGAGGCTTTTTGGCGTGTTAGGGAGAAGTGATGTAGGCTCAGTAGACAGCAGTTGCCAATGGAAGCACAGCAATTTCAGTGTATTTATACCTCTGCATACTATCTCCTTCCATATATTGGAGCACCTACTTAATTTACACATCTCTCTGCCAGCATCCCTGTCATTTGATTATGCATATTCATATGTCATAAACAAAGGTACGATGAATATTTAAAATGTGTGCATGTATATATCTATATGTATGCATGCCTAGAAATATACAAGCTTATGGCTGAGCAGAGGAGGAAAATTTTATCCTTTTTACGTACTGAAATGAGTCTGTTAAGTACCTGTGCAATCATATAAATAACACATGTAATATTAAAACATAGATTTTCTCTTAATCAGTCTGACCAAAGTACTTAGAAATTTACTCCCACCTTTTATCTTGTTAAAAGAATAATCTGAATTTATTTCTTACCTTTCGAGTTAGTGAAGATTTTTACACCAAGTGTCTTGTAGTATTGTATTCCATGCAGACAAAAATATTCAGAGTTTTTATGTTTAAGTTGCACAGCACGTCCCTTCTAATTCAGAGTTTCTTTCAGTGTTTGTTTGGGGTTTTTTGAAGTGAGAAGACTTTAATTTGTAAATAAACATTTGTCAATAATACGTTTTGGTGAATGAGTTTTAATTTTCCCCAGAAAAAAATGGAGTTGAAATTTGAAGCATTTGAATTACTATGGTACAAAACTTCAAAAGAGAAGTTCTAAAAAGGGGAGCAAGTCTGTAAGTTCCCCTGTCTGAACAAGATGAGACTTCGATGCTACAGGAAAATTTTCCATTTTGCAAAAGTGTCTTATTGCTTTTTATTGTTCTTTGACCTCTCTGGACAACGTTTTGCCACAATTTTTCACACAAAAAATTCTCTACCATTCCTTATCTCTCCACTTGATATTCCACTTTTGGTCACTTCTTCCTGTTCTGCCCAAGGGTTCTAGAAATCAGTATCTCATTTGAAATCTGGAAGAGATCTGAAAAATAGTAAAATTATTACTGGGTTAGTGAAGATTGGTGACTGGTAGGGGTGAGAGAATAAAGTTAATTGTCTCTTGCTGGGAATGCAGGAAGACTTTAAGACTTTTCTTCATGCTGCTTGAGAAAAGCTGGCAGAGCAATCATGTATTTTTCCAAACCATCTCTTATCTCGAGTAGAATGACAGATGGTGAAATAAAGGTGAGAAGTGGTAAGGTAACGAAGAAGGATCTGGGTTTATGGTAAGAAAGTAATAAAGAAGTAAGGTAATGAAGAAGGATCTGGT
This sequence comes from Larus michahellis, assembly GCF_964199755.1. NCBI lineage: Eukaryota > Metazoa > Chordata > Aves > Charadriiformes > Laridae > Larus > Larus michahellis. The sequence continues at coordinate 110,695,290 of NC_133898.1, forward strand.
CTGCTTTCCTGTAGACCAGATCCTTGGACCTGCTGCTGAGGTCAGGGATCATGGATCATGATTCATGAATCTGATGATATGGATTATCATGATGGATATGGATTAGATAAGTGGACAACGAGTGGGGATGAAAACTAGATGAACTGCTGGGTTTGGAGGGTTGTGATGAGTGGAAGCAAGTTGAATTGGAGAACGGTCATGCAGAGAGGTTGTGGAGCCTCCATCTTCCCTGGACATGGTACTATGCAGCCTGCTCTAGTTTATCCTGTTGTCAGTAGGCTGAACTAGGCAGTTTTCAGAGGTTCCTTCCAACCTTAACTCTACTGTGATTGTTGTAGTGGGGTAGAGTTATGCATTGTGTGTCTACCTCGATAACCATAGTTTGAGCTGTGTCTAGTTTTTCCTTAACAAGCCCAACACCCTCTCCTGATCCCATCCTGCAGTGCCTTGTTCTCTTGCCTGCCTTCTCGGCTGTTTTACACATCCTTTTAACTTGTGCAGTCCTGCATCTGAGATGTCTAAGCACGACGCTGCTTGGAAAAGTGGGCAAAAATTGCTGTCTGTGAGCGACTTGATACTAACTCCCATAGTCCTCCAGATGTTTGCCAAGATTTAAGAAATACTGCTGAAGTACAAAGAGAACAGGAGTTCTCTGGGAGAACTTCAGTGGTAGTGGATTCTTTCTCCACCCTGTGAGAGGCGGTTAATGCCAATTTTCTTTTGTCATAAATGAAAAACGGCAGTACATGGTTTGATACAGTTAAAAATGTCTCAGTCTTTTATAGTACATTTAGCCTGTAGTCCATTTCTATTTTATTTTCTTTTAAGTTAAGCTTTCATTTTCAAAAATAACATCTAAAATTTCCTAAGGGGTGTTCATTTTAATGTCACTTTAATGCACTGTTCTGATTGGCAATAACTTGTACAAACAAAATATTTTTTTTTTTCCCCAAAAAAGAGCAGAAGTATAGATTTTATTGGAGGAAGAAATGGTGTAAATGTCTGCCGTCCTTTCAAGTTTAGTAGTTATGAAAAAAGCTTGTTGAACCCTTTAAATCACAGTTTGTACAGCAGCTACCTTATTGTTTTCTCTTAAGTTCTTTTTTATCATTCTAAAATGGCTTCAGGCACGTGGTCCTGTAATTTCCAATGTGGAAACCACAGCAAGAAAAAATATTTAAAAAAAAAAAAAAAATTATTTTTTGTATTTATTGTTTCATATCAAATCAGTAATATGTCTCCAAGCAAGAGAGAGATGTAAAACTATTTTTTTGTAGAATAATGAGCTTTATTCTTTGTAGATAGTAGTAGTAAATCCTAATTTCATCTTTCCAAATTTACTTCAATGGTGTGACTGTGTGCTTTTAATATATTGAAGTAGGGTTTTTTAATATAAGGACAAAAATCAAATTTGAAACTTTAATGCTGTTGCCTTGCTCAAAAGGCCTTCTTAGTTTTTGAAGATAAAACCCCCTAGTTTTCTTGAGGTCAGGTGGGTTTTTTGTTTCATTTCTTGGACTTTATTGTAAGTTTGTGCTTTTCTTAGTTTGAGTGTGGAGATGAAAAACCTTGTTTTGGGGAGTATATTTGTGTAAGAAGCATTGATAGTAGTATAATATCAAGATTTTTTAAAGTACTACAATATATGGAAAGTAGACAATTAAAGCAATATTCAAAGGAAGCTGGTGATACTTTGTTAACTAAACTTAAATATTCATGATTAGGAAATGCTTGAAGAATCCAGGAGTGAAGCTTGGAGTTCATGTTTTCTTTTGTCAACTCTAACATAATGTTTTGTTCTTTTTAAAAATGGATGTATTCAGCATTGCCTACATCTATTCAATGTCCATATATACTACTTGAATAAAATGTCACTATCAAATGTTTTGTTTCAAAAAAATGAAGCTTCTGTCTATTAACAGATGTTGCTTCTTCCAGTTAAATAATAACTTCTTAAAAATGTTTACATTGTGAGTGTATTTAGGTCAGAGAAGATGGTGGAATTAGGAATATATATTTTTGTTGATTTGAAATCAGTTCTTGTTGCTCATATGAGGAAAATACTCATGAAACTGAAGAACCCTGAAAACAAGTTTCGGTAGAATAAAAGCTGTAATGAATCTCTCGGTCCTCAGTCCCGCACACTGCTCTGCGCAGCTCCCAGACAGCTGCTAATGGAGCTGGTGTGATATTTCTGTGTACGAGAGGCAGATGATTTCCCTGCCAGGGCTCATAAACACTGCAAGGATGCTGACAATTACAGTTTGTGTTTGAATAGGTAGGATCATCGAACAGACGGAAGCTTCCTAGTCATTCGGTCCTCTTCTGTTGCTGCTATTTGTGTTAAACAGTTTTGATAGCGTTAGTTGCTTAATTTTGCTTTTTTGTATCACTTGTTCTGACGAAAATGCTGCCTTCAGCTTGACTGGCTCTTACCTCCTGCATGTTCCCTCAACCTGAGGCATGTTTGACAGCAGTTCTATTCTTTTCCTCTCCCTTCTTCTTGCTATACAGAACAAATTACTTGTAATATTTGTATGTTTAATTCAGTCCTCCTTGAGAAAAGTGACTAGAATTAAGTGCAGTGTTTCAATTTTGAATCTTTGTTGTGCTGCAATGGAAATCTCCTTGTGAGATTCATTTGCTGTGGTTATGCTACATTGGTTCAGAGCAACTCTGTGCAGCGTTCCTTCTCTTCCAGCCGTGGAGATCTTAATGTTTCTAGTCCTGATATTCATAACCTTAACCATACTACCAAATCTGAACTATTTCCTTAAGGAAGTATAGTCCTTGCTCTTCACATTTTAAACCTTTCTTGTACTGACGTATCTCCTACCCTTGAGCCATTATCAATTTTCTCTTACCAGGCCCTTATAATAAATTATAAATGCGGTATTAGGTACATTTGGAATGAAGAGTATTCTTTGGGGAATTCCCCAAGTACCCTCCCTCTAGTTTTGTACCTTTTCCCTTCAGTGCAGCGTGTCATTATTTTCTTTACTTGTCTCCTGCTTTCTGTTTTGCTGTTTTACTGACAGGTAGGCAGGTTAGATCTATCAAATGCTTCTCATCTAGAATGACAGGGTAGGTATCAAATTAAGTTGTGTAAGGTAGTTTTTGTTATAATAATAATGTGGTTTATTACGTTTTGTGCTTACCCTGTGCTTTAATTATTGCTTTTATAAATTGTACTGATCATGCAAACCTACTTGCACGATCAGTGAGGTCAGAGTAAGGTGTCATCCTTGCCTATTATCTCCCAAAGGTAATATAGGTACTTCACATACGTGGTAGTCTCTCCAAATCTTTATAAAGACAATAAACTTGCATGATTACCTGTAACAACTAAACTCTGTACAAGCAAAGAAGAGTATAAAAGATTATTCGTGGGGCAATATAATTTGTGTTGCTGGTAATTATTTTTTATAACTGAAACATCCTATAATAATTCAAGCTTGAATTTCAAAAAAGCTTATTAGTTTTTATTATCAGTTATTTTGCCTTGGGAAAGTGCAGGTGGAGTATAGGTGGTTAACAGATTTGGATACTCTTTCCAAATTTCTTGACATGGTGCTTAGTTTACATTACACTACACTAACTGAGCAAATATAACTAGAAAAGCCTCAGCCCTTCTGCTTATTAACACTGCCATATACATGTACACACATACGTATGTATTTTGTGTGCATGTGTAAATATATGTAGAGATAGATGTGCGTAGAAATAAGGACACAAATGATCTGAAGGCAATTGCCTTCTTCCCTCCCCAACCCCCAATCCACCCCCTTAAAGTTACCAGGGAAAAAAAATACGCCCTATACTGCTGTGGAGAAAAGTATTCTCCAGAATTATGCTTTTAGTAAATTAAAAGGATGCGTAAAGACTCATTGCAAGACCCTGAAAGCAACATTCTGTTACACTAAGTAGAAACAGAAGCCTTGTCCATCAGCATTGCCTGACTGTTCCATTCACTGCCCACCTCGTCTTCCTTAAGGCTTGGGGTCTGCTTGGAGTATGTAGCAGGGAGGTGAAGCACATGTAGGCAGAGAACTGAATAAACTTGATAGGAAACAAGTTTTACCTACATGAGTACAAGGAAGGAAGCAATAGAATAAAAGCAGTCAGATTTGCTTCTAAAGTGTGGGGGTTTTATACCTTGATCTTACTGGCTTTGTCTACCTTGATGATGAATAGGTGCTGTGAAAGTAAATGTATTGAAAAAAAATATTTTTTTGCTTAAAGCCTTTTCTAATTACCTCTTTGGCCACTTCAGCAGGTTACAGTATTGAACTACGCTGTGAGTTTTGTTTACTGTCTGCTCAATATCTGATTCTTCTCTGTTGTTCTGAATGCTCTTACCAAAAATGGAGCCAGGAGGGAGCTTGCATATTGGGCTCCATTGGAGTGCACTGTTAAGAAAAATAGATAAATAAAATTGAAAGGTGACACAAGTTAAAATCAAGCTTGTCAAGCCACTTACTCTGTAAACACAGGCCAAAGATTTTATAAAGTTACATTTAGCAGCTGGGTATACATGTGTGTTTCTATTATCTGTAGTCTGTGCCAGCAAGAAAGAGTCCAGCTTCATTGTGCAAGCACTATCATTTTGTTAGCAAAGAACAATTTCCAGTTTGCTGAAAGGTGTTGAGTACAGCATTTTACTAAAGTAGCCAAATGCCCTCCTCAACCAGGGTTGGCTGCTGCCTCGCCATCTTGGCAAATGAGCAGAAAAATAACCCTTTGTGCTTGTAGAAAGATCCAAATTGTCTTGAGTGTAATTAGAGGGAACACTAGGTCTGGAAGAGTAAGTGCTTCATCAATTATGATGATGTTCTTGTAATAAAGGCCATTTCTTTTATTACTTCTGTAGCAACAGAATAGTCATTTACGTTGATTCAGAAGCATGGGTAATGAGTCCTTAACGTGAAATGCTAGCTTCCTTTAACAGAAGTTTGATTTGCATTCACTAGTAGAAGATACCCGATACTCTGCTGAACTGCCAGCCATTAAAGTTCCTGTGTTATAGATGAGTAATTTAGAAGCGTATCATGTATTGATTTACTGTGCGACTCCCGCCTAGGAACATAATATGGCTGATGTATAATAGGGATTGTTAGTGGTCAGATCATAGCAGGTGGATATCCTTATAATAATGTTCAAGAGCTATGCTGTAGTTATAGTAACTATTATGATAATGTGAGTGAAAGCAGAGTTTGATAATTCACATAAGGAAATCTGTAAGAGGGAGTAGGAATGCTAAGGGAAAAATAAGAAACAATACTTAGAAACAACATGACTTAGGCTATTTCGTATTAAATGTACTGTAAATCAAAGTAAAGGTCATAAGCAGATTGAAGAGGTAAGTTGGTTGTGGTTATCTATTTCAGCTTTACTGGTGTGTAATTGAACTTAAGTATTGAGCAAAATTTAAGTGTTGAAGTATCTGAGGCTTCTTAGGTGAAGAATTAAGTGATAGATTATCTTTCAGTGCATATTTGTTTACTGGTCTAACTGCATATGATGTTTTCAAAGTGTAGAAGTGATTCTGTACTAAATTTGGGATTGTAAAAATGCTCTCTCCATTCTTAAATAAAACTTGTGTATTCAGAAGTATGCATTTTGACGGCATTTTTACTGAGTTCTCACAGGTGTTTGTATAAAACACTAATGCATATGCCTAATTACTAGACAGGAGTTAGATGTTAAATCAGTGGATATACTCTAGTGTTTCTTTTGTCTGTTGGAATCTCTGTGTATGTATACTTAAACAGAAAGCTTCTTAGGCCAGACTGTACTTCAAAATAAGTTATTTATAGTAAGCCATTCCTGCTGAAAGTGTGTATCTAGTGAGGAAATGTTGCATGTCTGACAGTAAGTAATAATGAGAATTGCTTGCAATCCTTCATTATGTCGAAGAATTATTTCCATGAGTTTTGTAACTATTCTGTGGAATTGTATCAATTTATTTACTTAGACAGCCTAACTTGGAGACAAATAATATAAATTAGAAATGTTACTGATACTGATTATTTTGATTTTATAAACAGGGAAAGTTCATTGTTATATTTTGGTCAATACTCCCATTAAGCAAAGCCAAAAAAGAGTTTTAAGTCTTTGAAGATTTAAAGAAGAAATCTTCTAAAGAAGAAATATCTTGAAAGATAGATATTCCTTTAAATAGCCAATTACTAACAACACAAGAAAAAAAAAATCCATTAAAAATAGTTCTCACTGTTTTGAGAAGTTTCTTCTTGTTTCATTTGAACGTGATGCTACCTCTTAACTTTAAAATCCTTCACACCAAGTGTGAAATAGAGGTATCAGTTTTCTATTCCCTGTCCTTTGGGAAAATTGTGTGGGTTAAACAGGGAAAAATAGTTCCTTGTTTTGCTCCAAATAAATCTGCTTGTAATCCTAATTTAGGCATCTAAATGTTCTTTTTCTAAAGCTAAACCAATCATCCTGTATAGTTTGGAAGATGAGTTGCTATCTGTAAAAACAGCTAAACTGCCATCTGATCCTGCAGAGTAAAATGTCTTGTTTTGTATTGGTTGTGTTAGCAGCTGGAAATATTAATATGTGGGATGCTACTCTGACCTGCATAAACTCAAGTAATTTTTCCTTAATTTTTATTTCTTAAAGTGACTGAAGTTGTTTAAAAGACAAAAAAAATCACAATTTAGATAACTTTAATCTAGATTCTGAGAATATCATATTCAATTAAGCTAATCTCTATTTTCAGAAATCAGTATTGCAGTCAAGTTGTACAACTTCCTGGTGATCCAGTCCAGGGCATTCATCGGATTGAAGATTAATCCTAGAAAAACGTACAAGTGTTCTTTCATCAGTCTGATGCCAAAACAGTAGTGTTGGTGTGGTGGGGGAGGCGGAATATGCAAGTGGAAGTGGAAAAGTAACGATATGTCTTGCTTTAGATACATTTAAGCTGTTGTAGAGGCACAGTTGGGTGTTTGAGATGCAATTTCTAAATAGTGCAGTCAAAAGACTAGTTTTAAGGAAGTTCTTTGTTTCTAGAACATCGAGAAACTGGAAGAGGCCAGGTAAATACAGTTAGTTCAAATTCAATGGAAGATTTTTAGCTTCTACAGCAAGTGAGCAGGGTGAATGAGAAGAGCATCTTTGTGCTGAACAGCTGCCTTCTGCTGGTGGGAGAAACTCTGGCTTCTTAGCTAATTATTGATTGGGGTGTCCTAGGCAGCGCTATGTGTGGCATTCATAGGATAAGAACCTAATTTATAAAACACATTTACTGTGTCTCATGATTAAGGCTCTCATAAGTTCACTACTGCTTTGGTTCATTGGCACTTCGGCTCTTGTGTCTGCCTCAGAAGCATTGGAAAACTTTGAGGCTTTAGCATTAGTGAAAATTACAGGAAAACATACGTTGTATGAAGGTAAATAATTCTTCATTTTTCACATATTTTAAAGTAAAATTATAAGCCGCATGCAATTTGAATATTTATAGTTCATGTTCTTGCCTCTTTTTCCATAGTTGAGCAGTTGCCATGGTTCCTATTATACTGTCTGCTTTAGAGGCAAACTTCATAAACAGACGCTAAATGGAGCCAGGCTTCCGAAGTATACCACACTTGTAGTGCCCTCAGCTGCATCTTGAATTCAGCTGTATTTTCCACTGGCTACCCTCAATAGCGTGGAACCATAGGTCAGGGCTCACAAGAATTACAAATATTAATAAAGAACATTAGTCGCTTTCATCTGTCTTAACAATAAAAAGCAACAAAATATTTGATTAGACTGTTTGAAGGGTGTGTATTAAGAAGTAATTATTAAAAAACTAATGAGGTTCAGTTAAATTTGGGTGACAACATACTCTGTAGGCATAATATTTCAACTTACTCTTTGTGCAGGGCCTACTCTTCTTTCCAAAGGGATGTGAATGGGGATAGAGATTTAACATAATTCTGTTTTGCAATGATGAGAAGACTGGAGCAATTTGCAAGACATCCGCTGCAGGGAATGAGGCTGAAAACTTGGAAAAGGAGCAGATCTGTATGTCCTGTTACTGCATTTGCATCTCGTGTAAATGGTGGCTATGTGGAGGTATCCACATAGCCAGTCAACTTCTCATGGAGAAATAAATGGATATGCAATATTCTTGTGAACTCCTGAACCGGTACAGAGCTCAGGACCACGCTATGACTTGAATTAAGAAGTGACTGCATAAAGACAACAAACACATAGAATTTGTGGTCAAAGAGCGGAATCTTTCTACACAGTTTCTCAATGACTAGTGTAGCACTTAATTTTTTAGTGATTTATTTTCACATTAATTGCAATGATTTTTCTTTTCTGTTCCACTGCAGTTCTCTTAAAAGGGGAAATTATTGACTAGAAAATATTACTAAGTTTAAATGGTGGATTTCTTAACAAAAAGACTGTTAGATGCTGAAGGTAAATGAATTTAAAGGCAAATATAAATTTTTAAATATAAAATTAATTTTATACCTCTTATGAAAGGGGTTAATGATGACTAACCCACTTTGATTTGTTATGACTTTTAGTGTTTTTAAATTGAACTTAATTGTCTTCATATAGTATGCTTGTATTGGGTTTGCATGTCAAGGTTTTTGTCGCAGAGGGGCTACAGGGGTGGCTTCTGTGACACGCTGCTAGAAACTTCCCCCATGTCCAACAGAGCTAATGCCAGCCGGCTCCAAGAGGGACCCACTTCTGGCCAAGGCCAAGCCCATCGTGAACAGTGGTAGCCCCTCTGGGATAAGATATTTAAGAAGGGGGGGAAAAAAATGCACAATTGCAGCTGGAGAGAGGAGTTGGGAGTATGTGAGAGAAACAACTCTGCAGGCACCAAGGTCAGTGGAGAAGGAGGGGGAGCAGGTGCTCCAGGCGCTGGAGCAGAGATTCCCCTGCAGCCTGTGGAGAAGACCCTGGTGAGGCAGGCTGTCCCCCTGCAGCCCATGGAGATACAGGGTGGAGCAGATATCCACCTGCAGCCCATGGAGTACCCCACACTGGAGCAGGTGAATGCCCAAAGGAGGCTGTGACCCCATGGGAAACCTGTGCTGTAGCAGGCTCCTGGCAGGACCTGTGGAGAGAGAAGCCCATGTTGGAGCAGGTTTGCTGGCAGGAGTTGTGACCCTGTGGGGGACCCATGCTGGAACAGTCTGTTCCTGAAGGACTGCACCCTGTGGAAGGGACCCATGCTGGAGCCGTTTGTGAAGAACTGCAGCCTGTGGGAAGGACTCGTGCTGGAGAATTTCATGGAGAACTGTCAACTGTGGGAGGGACCCCACCCTGGAGCAGGGGAAGAGTGTGATGAGTCCTCCCCTTGAGGAGGAAGGAGCGGCAGAGATGATGTATGATGAACTGACTGCGACCACCATTCCCCTGTGCTGCTTGGGGTGGAGGAGGTAGGGAATTCATGAGTGAAGTTGAGCCTGGGAAGGAGAGACGGGTGGGGGGAAGGTGTTCTTATAAGACTTTGTCCTGGTTTGGGGTGAAGCAGAGCCAACCTCCTGTAAGTGAGAGGCTCCTGCTCGCACCCGTTGCCGTGGCAACCAGGGTCAGCTGAGCTCGGTGTTCACCCTGGGGCGGGGTTGCACCTGTCGCGAGGAGGGGACAGGTCAGGTGACCCAAACTGACCAATCGGGTGTGCCATCCCATCCGCCATGCTCAGTATAAGAGCTGAGGGAACAAAGGGGTCAGGTTGGCTCTTTGCTAGGGGGTTCTTTTCCAAGGGCTCTTCAGCTCTTCTCTGTTGGCTCTTTGTCTTCATCTCTTCTTCAATGGACTGCTTCTTCAGTGGCTCTCTTTCTTCAATGGCTGATGTCTGAGGAGGACCCTGTCAGCTCATCTGCCTTTTGATCCTGGTCAGTGTGTTCCAGTTCCCATTTGTCACAGTCCAGTTCCAGTCTGGACCTTTCCCTGTGCCTGACAGTCACCTCTTTCTGGGAACTTGATCCAGTTTTGTATATATTGATATATATTGTATCTATTTCATTATATCCTTTTTTAATTTTATTATTAACTTTTCATTAAAGTAGTTTATTTTTTTTCCTAAACTCATAACTCTCTTTATCTCTCCCTCTCCTTGGAGTGAGAGGTGGGGGAGAGCATCAGTTGTCTTGTCATTGTCCGATCTGGCCCAAACCACGACAGAATTGCTTTTATGTTCTCATTTTCCTGCTCTGACTTGATTGGTAATAAATTAAACTAATTTCCCCAAGTTGAGTCTGTTTTGCCTGTGATGGCAATTGGTGAGTGATCTCTCCCTGTCCTTATCTCAACCCACGTGCCTTTTGTTAGATTTTTCTCTCCCCTGCGCAGCTGAGGAGGGGAGTGATAGAGCAGCTTTGGTGGGGACCTGGTGTCCAGCTGGGTCAGCCCACCACAATGCTTCAAAAATTGTTCAGAGAAGTTGGTGATTTTCATAAAAGGCTGCGTTTCAAATAGAACTGCATGCATCTGAATGTATTTTGGAATTAAATAGTATGGTCTGTGTTATTCAGAGAAAGCTAATTAGCGTATAATGGCTTTGTTTTGCATCTATAAGAATTTGTGAAGAGCAGTATCCTGGTTTTTTTGACTGTCAGATGCTTGATTGCCTACCTGTTTCTGTGTGAGGATTTGAAGAATACTGCTGGAGTCAGTGTGTTTGAAATAAGCAGTTACGAACAGGATTGAATATGTCTGCCACAATCCAGGAAACACCAAGGGGCTTGAGAAAACAGTGGAGACGTAACTGATAGAGGAATACTTCTGGCCTTGCTCCAGTCAGGCTGGTGAGGCTTGTTCTCCCTAGGTTTGTTCTAGGACCAAAGGTGACAATAAAATCTTTAAGGTTGGTGATACAGAAATGTGGCAGAGTGGTGCAACAAGGGGAAGCAAAGGAAGATGTGGAAGTAGGAGGGCTCCACTGGGCAGTACTACTATAAAACTAAAGGTTGGATGCTGGAGGTAGATGTAGCTGGGATGAATAACATTTGGCAACAGTTCGTACTTTTCCACTCTTTTAGGTAAGTGTGATGCTTTATATGAGGGAATGATTTTTTCCTTAATATATTCATTTTTATTAATAGCTGATGTAGACCTTTATTTGGGCACTAAGTACATCTGGGACTGTCCTGTTAGTGCAGCTAACTTGTGAATTATGCTGCAGCCCTTCTCTCTGCCATCCCTTGGTAATTGAAGACAACCAGACTTGTTGCCTGAGGGATGCATTTGACAACTGACTAGTTTAAGTTTACTTTACTAAAGAAAATATAATTACTGTCTCAGTTTCAGAAGTCCAATAATTAAATAGCCACAGAGGGATCTGGTATGATGCTGCTGAGACCATTAGAGAAGCAGTCTTTATACAGTAAGTTTTTGAGTATCTGTGATAAGGCTTTATAATGGTGAATAGGTGAAGTATGTGAATTACTGCACAGAACACAAGTATGCCTTTGTGTTGATCCTCTCTTTTGTAATTTGACTTTATAGTGGTGCCTTGTGATACCCATAATTTCTTGTTAGTGTTTTGCTTGTATTTTGTATTTCTGTATTAATATTGAGCTGCTGCAGAAAAAATGATCTTAGGTTCCTGAACTACTTGTTTGTAGCAGTGGTTACTGCCTTCAATAGTGTGTGTATGAGTAATAAATAATGCACAAAGTCAAAGATTTATTTTTTAGAGAAATGAAAATCAGGTGGGCTGGGAGAGTAAAAATCATTTTGCTTAGGGAAGTCAAGTGAATTTGAGACTCTTACAAAAGCGAGTTCCTATTTTTAGAGAAATGTTTTATTCAATATATTGAATAGGTAATAAAATGTTTCGCTAATTATATTAGGGAAAAGGTATTTAATGTTGGGCCAATCACTTTAAATTCTTTTCAGTCTTCACTGGCAACCTCTTCCCCCACACCCCTCAAGTGGATTGACCACCAGGCAGGGGCTGGCGGAGTAAAGTCCCTCCAACTGTAAGAGATGATCAGGCTTGTGGCCACCTGAGGAACCTGAACATGGAGAAGCCTATGGGACCTGACAAGATGCATCCCAGAGCCCTGAGGGAATTGGCTGATGTAGTTGAATGATGAAGAGACCTGGAAAAAAAAAAAACCTCAACCAAATGTGATCTACCCAGGAAAAACTAGTTCAGAGGTGTTCTTAAAATAGAAAATAATTTATTTTTTAATTGGATTTGTCTATATACATTGCTATAAGCTTGAAACTCAGAAATTGCAAATGCAGAAGCGGAGAAAGAGTTTATATTAGCAATTGCAGGATATTTGCATAAATTATATACTCTGCTGTTCTAATCATGTATTTTGGAAAGACTAATTTCAAACAGAATAGGTACAAGATGAGCTTCTATAGTTGTTAAGGCAAAGAGCAGCCATCTCATGAGGTGACTAAGTCTCGTGTTGCGATTTTGCTCAGCAAAAGGTCTGAGGCAGTAGGTAATAGTTCTCTATACAGTAGCTGCTGGGCTTAGATAAAAAATACCTCTTCAGAAAGGCTCTTCAGACACTAAAAGCAGCTGTAGTAGCTGGGGTGAGTTGTTCATATCACTATTAAAATGAGCACACCCTGTGGTGAATTGGAGTAGTCTGAGTTTCAACAAAGAAATGGATCACAGATGCCTACTTGCTGATGAATAGTGGTTTGTGCTTGCTTCCTGCAGGAATTAAGGAATATATTGTGGCAGAAACTAGTGGACAACTTCTTTCAAAAGGGTGGAACTAATTGCAAAGGAGTAGGCACTGATTCAGGATTATTTTTTTACAGCTCTGAAAAATAGCTTCAGCCACCTCTTGCTCTGGTAGCTTTACCTGCACTTCTCTGAAGTGCTGTAGTCTGAAGGCAAATAGTTTTTAGCAACGTCATTTGTTAAGCAGCCTTGTATTTTCGTCACCTGCTACAGATCTAGTAAAGCCATTCAGACATGAGATGAAGAAGAAAATGAGAAACATGCTTTGAACTTCACTCTTCAGAGACAATAGCAATGAGGGGGTGGACCAGGTTTACTGGTGATGCTTACAGTGATATGAAGGGTTGCCCACACATAACGTGGCAGGGGATAATGAAGCAGTGCTTTGCTTTTGTAGTGGTTTCTGCATGCTCATCATCTCCCACCATCACATGGCTAGTGTGAAGCACCAGTGCTGTTACGCTGCCTGGGTCTACTTGGTATTAGATTGTAGTTAACTGGACAATTGCTCTCATCTTCAGTGCTCAGTTGCAGAAAAGCTGCAGATGAAAATTAAATTTAAGGATGCCTCTATTTGTCTGCTACATTGTGAAGAGCTCGGTGCAGTGAGGTTGTGGTTGACTAATTTATTTTCTGAGAAAAATGCTAAAATCCTATACGCCAAAGATACCAAATCACTAGTAGGTTAGTTTCAGGCTGTGCAGATAAAATAACTCTTAGACACCGGAATATCATAAAATACTCAACAAACTTTGCAGGTCACTTGAGTATTAAACAGGTTTCTGCTGGTTTTGATGGTTTCTCTTAGCATATTTTCACAGAAGCATGTGGAAGAGTGTTTTCTCAATTAGTGTAGGTTGATAGGATAATTCAAGTTAAGTGATCTCAGGAGAGGGTCTAGTCCAACCTTCTTGAAACAGGGTCAGCTCTGAGATCTGACCAGATTTCTAAGGTCTTTCTTCAGTCAATTCTTAAAAACCTCTGAGGATGGAGACCCCACAACATCTGTGGGCAGCCTTCTCCACTGCTGGACCGTTCTCAGGGGAAAAGCGTTGCTTTGTGTCCTGTCTTATTCTGATTTACACCTATTTCTTCTTGTCCTTCTGCTGTGTACTACTGAAGAGCCTGGCTCAGCTTGCTCACTGTTGTCCCCATAGGCACTGGCAGGCTGCTGTTAGGTCCCATTGAAGCCGTCTCTGCTCCAGGCTGCACAAACCCACCTCCCTCAGCCTTCTCTCCACAGGACCCACCCCAGCCATCGCGGTGGTCTCTGCTGAACTCATGTACCAACTGAGCCCCCCCCCAGAGAAATGAAGTAAAAATTTCCACAAAGGAAGAGACTCTCTCTTTGTGAGATGGTATTTTAAAATAGAAAAAAGTTACCAAAAGTATTTGAGAAAAAAAGAATGTTCCTCACTTAAAAACACAACAAAAAAACAACCCTAAACTCCTTGTAGCTCTTGAGAATACAACTTGAATCGCTCTATAGTGCCACGATCTGCCATGTGAGTTAGTCAGACATTACAGCATAAAGCTGTCAAAACAGCTCTTTCCTCTTTTCTAAATGGAAAATTTGACTTTTTTTTTTTTTAGTAAATGGCACAATTTTGCAGAAAGTACTAGCTATATATATTATTAAGAGTTACATTTTCATCAGGAAATAATAAAATCTAGTGAGTTCCTTAGGACATCCAACATGCATCTCCACATTAAAAAAAAAAAAAAACAACTTTCCAAATCATATGTCCTACTTAATTACCTTTTTACAGTCTCTTGTTAAGCACCACTGAGATAATCAGAGTATAGAAATATAATCCTTTGTATTTCATACTCTTTGCAAAGCCTACAGATAAACATTTTGTGAAAACTTTGCAGTTACTGTAATTATAGAAATAATTTGTTAGGTGTTTTGCGATCTAGTTACTACCTCAGTCTTACTAGTTTCACCACGTTAAATACTTCAGTAGAGGAAGAGGGATCTGGACCTCATATCCTTTTGCTGCAGAAAAATTAATATTGACTGAAGTAGGACTTAAATTTCTTGATGGTAGATCATACAGGGAGTTGCATAGCCAATAATTTGCTAAAATAGACAAGGCAGAGGCCTCTCTATTTGAACAGGCTGCTATTCAAAACAGTGCTATTTTCTGTGTAGTAAGTTCTGCTTTTTAATTCTTGTTTGCTTAATTATTGTTGAAATGGTTTCACTTTAGGTAGGTGGTCCCATACTCTCAGTTTGTAATTTCTGTGTTTGTTTTATGGTTGATTTTCTCCTGTTGTCAGAAGAGGGTAGAAAAGTGACATAAATGGAAAAAAAACAGTTATGTAGAAGCTGTCTAGCAGCTACACTATGTGCAACTGCAGCCTGTCGTGAACCATGATTCCAGAAGCACTCCAGATACAGATGAAAATACAGTCCCTTTAAGCAGTCATCTGTATGGCTAGTACAGTGTTTCTCCCTTAAATTTTAGTTCATTTCCCCGTAGACCCACTAAAGATGTTATTCCTCTTTGGTGAAGACAACTAGAGAGAAATTATTTTTATTTATTTGGCAAACTCCTCCTCCTGCATGATCATGAATGGTAAAAGATCATGAATGTAGTAGGTGTGCTAGAATACAGATCTCGAGGAATACTGGCATCAAAGTAGTTTCCTTTTGTTAAATTGCTGATGTAGAAATTAATAGCACACCACAAACTAAGTCACACTTAAATAAATAGGGGGTGGGGGGAAGTTGTGACATGGACTTTAGCAAGCTTATTTTTCAGATATGATCTTTTACTAGAATTCCCTTAAAATCCCTTCAGAAAGTCCCCCGCACCAGTTCTGTTCCACATTTCCTAGCAAATATGAAAAGTCAGGATTTTATTGATCGCATTTTTCAGATAAAGCTAATGGCTAATACTTTCAGTGGAAAGGACCCTCTGTGAAAGAGCAAAAGTGGGGACGGGAGTGGGGGGAAGGCAAACAAGAAACAGCAAGGCAAAAGATGGGAAAAATGATAGGCTGATGCAAAATAGGTAGAGAATCTGTAACTCAAAAAAAGGAATTCTGAAATATTAGCAGTATGAAACTGAGAAGTAGGAGAAATAAAGGAAGTTGGGAATGCAAGACAAGGCAAACCAAGAGGAGCCCGTGAAGAGGCATGTCTGCAGCTCACCCCTAGCAGCCCATCAAGCTTGCTTTGCCCCTGTTAGACAGAATCATCAAACGAAAGCATAAAATGAGAGCCGAACAAAGCCACCTCACCTCGAATCAGGGCAGTGGGGAAGGAAAACAGACCTTCAGAAAGAACCGGTGCTTTTTTGATTGGATGCTTCTGGCATAACAACTATTCATGACTTCCAGAAGATTTAGCTGTCTTAAACATACATTCCCCTAGAGTTTCTGTTTAACTTCTCTGCAGTATCTTTGAGTTATGCGTGTTCTGAATCTCAAAAGGAAAAGTGGTCTGCTGCACATAACCATGTAGAAAGATCACATTCTGGTCTAAAGTTTTTCATTAATTCACTTTGACTTCTTCAGAAAAGATACTCTGTTGGGGATATGCATGCATATTTATGTGTATATGTAAATAAATATAGGTACATATATTAACACTGGGTGGTCCTGTAAAATTTCGAGTACTTGCCTGGTTCATTCAGAAATGCCAGAACAGGCATCTGGTGTGTTGGATGGCTCCATCTATAACCAACATTTTTAAATATAGTTTTTTAAAATTTTGAATATTATGTGGGACCTTACAAGCCTTTACATACTTACTTTTGCAGTACCTTTAATTTTGATTCCTATGTGTTAGGGGTTTGAAACTTACTTAAAATCAGAGCCTGACTGGGGAGGGGAACACTTAATAGGTACTTATTCGGTCTTTTTTTATGAAATAAGCAGCAAAAAAACCTCATCTGATTATAGTCAATAAAACCTAAAACCAAACAGTCCCCCTCCCATGAATGAAAAAATTTTAGCTAGCAAAATAAGTACTAAAAGCAAGATTGTGACTCGGTGAGAATACTGCCATTGACAATAGCGATACCAATATTTCACAGCAAAAGTGAAAGATAAAAGCTCAAAACGCTACTATTTCTATAAATGTAAACAGTTAAACTGCTTGCCACATACAGCATCCTTAGCCCTCACTGTACACTCAAGAAAATTTCTGCACACTGTTTCCTTCAAGGACTGTGAAAGCGTGTTTGTTGACTAGTGAAGCGCAAGGCATTTTATGATTGTTCTTTGAAGTGACACTTCATGTTTGTATTGTGGTGTTTTTCGTTATGAGACTCTGCTATAGCCAGTTATCAGAAATAAGATTAAAGCTACTTTTTAGTCCATTTGAGTACGGACAGAGAGGGTAGAGATAGATAGATCATGCTTACTCAGAAGAATGTCTGCATGTTTTATACTGTATTGTGCAACCAAGAGTAATTCTTAAAGCTTTAAGGTTACACTTGCTGTATATAAATTAGTGGTGCAGAACCTCTTTACAACTTCACTATGTGTAGGAGATGCTCCCATCTGAACTTGAGCTGCTCTCTCGACCTTGAAACGTGCTGATTTCCCATCTGTCGGGCTGCTTGCGTTCTCTTCTGTCAATCAGATAGCTGCTACTTCTCACTGATGCTAATTATGGTGATAGAGCCTCACATTATTAGGTCTAAATTAGGTAACTTGTTCGCAAATTCAGCAAATGCTGAATAATGCATTTCTGTCTGGGTTATGTAGGCTTTTAGTGGCCGGATGAACTTATTGTGGGCGAGGGGCTTCACAGGGTGCATACACTTCTGTCAAAAATAGGCCTCTTAATTATGATTAGTGGAGGTGTCAGATATAAGCAAAGTTCACAAATTATTTTAAAATAGTGCCTATTATGGCATTGCTACTTTTGCAAAGGGTAGTTACAGCTGGAATGATAAAGACTCAAATAATACTTGAGACCAGCGTCATTGGTTGTTTCTGCTATATAACGGTAGACCCAGAAACACTGTTTTCAGTATTATTTCCTACTGGAGTATTAACTGTTATTATACAACTAGCTGTTTACCATTGAATATACTTTTTTTTTTTTATCTGGAAGGTGCAAACAGTATGTGAATTTAAAATGGATTATTTTTTCCACAATAACTCTGCCTCATCATCGTTCTGCACTGTGAGGAATGTATGTTGGCTTATCTCTTTCATAATAGATCTCTGTTTTCTTGGGGATAGTAGTATGCCACAGTGAGCAAACTGCAGCGGAGGAGCTGCTAAACTGTAGACTCCTATCTAGACTTTCTCGTGCATGCACAAGCTGAGAATAGCAGCTCTCTGGTTTTGACTGGGAGGGGACAATTTTAAAGTTTGTTTTGTTGTTTGGTTTTTTTTTCTGTGGAAATAAAAAGCAGTAGTGTTGAATGACATACTTAATGTGGTAGTAGCAGAGTGAGAATTCACAGTGAGTTGTCATGTTTAATAATTTGCTCCTGAGGAACAAGATTAAATACTGCGGCTGAACTTTCTCTGTTGCGTCTCAGGCTCTCTTTGGCCTTTTTCACCCTACTGTTGTTTTGGTAGAACTGCAATATATTTAAATTACTTTCTGATTCAGTAGGTTTTAATTTGGTAATAAGGATGAATAAATTAAAGACTTTCCATGTCCTCATTCCAGTAATGAAAATGGTGATGTGTTTGCGAGGGGTGGTATAATTTAGGAGACGTTCTTGAAGCTGATGACAGAAAATTAGCAATATATTCATTAGCTATTTTTTGTTATTTTTCTTTCTTCCAACTCTAATGATGTTGCAGTTGTGGTGTATGAGGGCACAGACTCTGGCTGTGATAAGCACGAAATCATTTATTGTTTCTCAAGCCTCGGCTTTTATACCCGAGCTCTAAAACTTTCTATGCACCTGCCAGGCAAGTAAACACATATTTCAGATCACTAACCCTTATTCAGTTCCCGCTAAGGTAAGCATGCGAAGCTGTTTTCTTGTTCCATGTTTATATCGCGAAGCTGTTTTCTTGTTCCATGTTTATATCGCGAAGCTGTTTTCTTGTTCCGTGTTTATATCGCGAAGCTGTTTTCTTGTTCCATGTTTATATTGGAGCAGTTCCTCTTCATTCCATCTGTATCGACATCTGCGTTGCTGTTTCTGTGTGCTCTGCTCACTGTGTCTTTGGCCGTACGCAGGCCTCTGCTCATAGATCTGCCACCTTGCAGTAGTATGTTTTCTAGAACAGAAACTCTTATGTATGTGTTTGTGTGAACCGTAACACAGTAAAATCTTGAACTTTTACTGTAAAACACACACACGTGCACAGAATGGTCTTGCTTTTTGTCAGGGCATACAGTGATCACACTATGATGTATTTTCTGTATGTGCAGCATTGTATTACTGTATTTGTGTATTATTAGTGCTGGTGCCAGGTTTTTAACTTCAGATGATAGAACACTTTGAAAATGTAGTTTATGGTACAATTTAGTATAATTACTGCTTCTCACTTCAAGAAGAATGCAGCATTAATTACACTTTAAAAACCCCATGTTGGACCATAGAAAATACTAGTATCAACAGTTAGTAAAAACAAACAAACAAAAAATCATGTTATAAAGAGTCTTCTGGCATCTAGTTTCAATCTTTCTATTCTATTGTGATATAGCCCATAGCTCTGTACTGCAGATTGAAAGGGGTTTCTCTTCGTTATAGGCTTAATATGATCTTTTAGACCCTTTGTGAGGTATTTAATAGAAAAGTGGTTTGGTTGGATTTAGTACACTTTACAGAGAAGTACACTATCCTCTTTTCAGTGCACGTGTATCTTCTTATTATCATTCCTTTTTATATTGCTAACAAAATATCTTCTGTGAAAATACTTCTCTTATTGTTTGAATCTTTTTTAATTTAGTAATGGAGGTGCTCAAGATCAGCGTATTAGAGTAATATAGGTGAGTTTTTCCATATTTCTACTTGTGTGACAAAAGAATTCCTTTTCATTCTAGAAGTAATTTTTAAAACAATTAGGTAGGTAATACCATCTATTTGCGTTATTCTGGTAGTGCAGTTTTATCATTTGCCCCTCGTTCTGTTTTAGGGGAGTCTGCTGGGTGTTTTCTCCAGTGGCGGAGTGGAGGGCTGTTTGGGAAGGACTGGGAAGCCGGATGTTGTGGCAGTGCTGTGGTCCCTCGAGGAGAGCAGCATCCCGCTGTCCCAGCGCTGGGCGGGAGGCTCCGGCTGTAGTGCTTGCAGCGGCAGTTTCCTAACTTTGATCTGGTCAGATGGGGGATCATGAAAACATACTGCCTTTTAGAATGTTTTCAATTGAAAGTGGGATTATCAAATAATTACCGTTGATCTGTGAAAAATCTTAATGGATAAGAGGTTCCTTTGTTCTCCCCCCAAACTGGGGGCTTACATTATGAAAAGACAGTAAAACAAGCACAGAAGGATGAGATGACAGTGTCACATGCCCAAATGATGCAACAACTAGCTTATAGTGGTATTTTTATTGAATAACTCCAGGCACAAGGGTTTTATGGAGCTGTCACCATGCATGGGTATGAAACAGGGGAATCCAAGTGTTTCGTTTTGAAAGGAGGAAGATTAATGAAGCAAAGCGTGCTGATAATTATAGTGCTTTCTACAGTGTCAATGAAGTATTGGTTCTCCCCCCCCGCCCCCCCGCTCTAATGTCTTCATTATATTTTGTGGATGACTTGACTTTTTGATTCAGTGTGATCTTTTACAAATTGATCAAGTGACAGAAATATGAAAACCAATTATGTTCCACTGCATTATATACCAAGAATTCTTTCTTGGCCATTTTATTATTAATCTCTAATTGCTTTCATACTGGAGTATTGTGTTATTAATATTTTTGTTTGTGGGTGTAAAGATAAAGCAGAACGTAAATCTGCCTCAATGCATACTGGTTTGTTACCTTCCTTTTGCTCATGGTTCGTTGTAAGTATGGCAAGGTACTTCTTGAAAAGAAAATTTTAAATTAAGCTGTAATGCAAATTCTTCCAGACTAAATGTCCTCAATGCAACAAAACACATAGTATTTCTTTTTGTAACAGCTAGATTTGTCTCATCTGTCTCTTCTGAATGGTTTTATCATAACCTACTTGTCTAACCCAGCAAATATCACTTGAATAAAAATACCAGGTAGATGTAAAAATGGTAGAGTGAAATCCAAAGGACTTAGCTGTTTTCTTTTCTCATTTTCCTGACCAGTGATGGATTTCAGATTAAGCTTGACTACGATGTTCGTTAGTGAAAGAGACTTTTTCACTGAAACTTTTCAGAGGTTGAAGCCCCATGAAGCTAATGGATGTCATCTGGGAAGATCTGCAGATAAACCCTTGGTGGCTGTGCCTTCTGTCCTCATGCAGACTTTAAAAGCCATAAAGGGAATGGTGATGCAATGCCTTGGCTTACCTGCTTTTGCTCCTCCTGCAGTTAGAGGGTCTCTGAGTCCACGAGAAAAGCTGTGTTTTTTAAGACTAGTGACTGGAGTAGCAGTCAGCAGACAATTGAAGTACAGGCAAGTGAGAACTTATCTGAGTACTCTAGATAAGTGAGAACTGCACAATGGTTTTCAGGGGATTTGGGGAATGAGAAAGGGGCTCATTCCTTGAGTTTTGTTCTTCCGCAGCAAATTGTTGGTTTTGGCTTCAGGTATGGACTCTTGCTCTCTGCATGAGGACATCCTGTGGATCTTGAGTGGTGAATGTCAGTGTCTCATATGAAGAGTAGAAAATAACTAGTTAAAGTAGCTTCCTTTTTTCCTGCAGTCATAGGATAATACTGTTTGTGTAATTGAAATAACAGAAAAGAGTAACGTTAGCCATCCTTCCACTTTGACATATTTTGTCTGACGTGTTAACAGAGGTAGTGGACACAATCCATCCAAGTGCCTAACTCATTTTTTTGCATTTTACTGTCCTGCTCAGTTCCAGGGTTCGTTGGTCCTTGTTCACTACAATGCACCTTTCAGGATGAACATAACCTCTATGAAATGTACAGGACTGGGTATCCAATTTGATTTTTTGAGGAACTTCTGGCATATTTTGACAGTGCTGTAAAAGCATAATATCCACAAAGACATATTTTTCCAGCTCCTTTTGATACTTTGTTAAAATACAGGTATATAAATCATAATAACACTTAGTTTTTTGACGAAGCAGTGTTCTTTTTTTTTTTTCTTCTTCCTAAGGCAAGATCTTCAGTAAAAAGTTTATGTGTATTTAAAGGCAACTAATAATTTTCTAAGAGATCCGACCAATTTTAAATAGCATGGCACAGCCATATTTCGTTTCTCATCTCTCTCACAAATAATAATGAATAGGCCGGTGTTTTAGGAAGGATGAGTCTGTTCCATTCAGTTGCTACTTTTCTTCACTCCCTGAATATGTATTTTGGTAGCAGTACTGCCCTTTACCTATCACTTAAAATTTAAAAATTCCATCTTTATTTCAGATTTAGTTTCTAAAAATGCAGCTCATAATTTTCAACACCTTGTCCAAGTAATATAAATTTTAAATACCTGTTACTGAAAATGACACTTGTCAGCCTTGACAAGGTTTGACTTGTATTAGAATTGACACGTACTGGTGGGGAATATCCTCTAAATTGGAGAGGTACTCAGTTTGAAAATTTGCCAACAAAATTTAATCTTTATTTCTGAGTTAGGTAGGAATAAATAAAACTTAATTGGCTTTTTTATTGCAAATATCAATTTATTTTCTATTTTTTATAGAAACAATAAAGATTAATTGAAACAAAAGGAAAAGATGAAGATTACAAAATAAGGAAAGGCAAATTTAATTACAAAAATTATATATTTTTTTTTCCTAAGGAATTCAGAAAATGTAAAATATAGTAATGGCAAATCACTTCATATTGAAGTATTGCTGAAATATTGGCAATCTAAGTTTTCAGTTTTTGTATTCATGGATATTCCTGAGCTCCTGAATGTGTTGGGTGGGTGGTTGTTTTTTTAAACTCTGGCATCCTTTTAATCTAATCTTAGTACGGTTTTTCAAGATTGTATCATTGCATCTCCGCAGTCATCTAAGAAAACGTTGACATAAAGTCTTCATTAAAAAAACAAAACAAACAATTCCACTACCTGTGCTACAGGAGGAGAGGATAAATTTCCTAAAGGAGGCTGCTTCTGTACCAGCTCACTTCAGGTGGTTTCAGCTATTAAACGTTCAGTATTGTTTAGATCTTAAAAGAATTCATTTACTTTCCCTGTGGCTATTAAATATGACATGCCTACAGTACATAAGAATATCTGTTTTCAGTCTCTAATCCAATTAAAGTAAGAAGGTTTTTCTGAAAGTTCGGAGCCGGTGTCTGCTGTCACCACGGTGTAAGCCCAGTGGATGAGCTAACAAACCTTTTGAAGCAAAACCAAATTGGACCCTGAAGAGGGGAAATAATGATCCCGCTTTGTCAGCAATGTGTATAGACAGAACTGCGCTCATGAAATCAAATTGAATTAGTCCTTAATTAAGGATAACGCTGTACAGTTTTGAAAAGTGCTAGCAAATAAGTGCTATGGGACAATTAAGGGACAACTTATATCTCCTAGTTTATTTTGGAATAAATGGTTTATTTTGGAAAGATGATTTGAGGTAATAAAATAATAAAAAAAAACCCTGCATTTTTTCAGAAAAAGGAAGATTCTGACTAGTGGATTAATTAAGGTTAGGGAACTTGTCCAAATATACATTTTGGTGATATGTCCAATCCATCAAGTACTTTGTAATTTCAGAGCATCTAGAAGTAGAGCAAAGTAATTTCAAAGCATGCATTTTTTTTTTTTTTTTTTTTTTTACTGCTGAGGTTGCTTTTTAATATGACTAATGTAATGCTCTGTTAAGCAGAAGGTTCAAGCAACAGTTGTTGAGAGCTTCATATAAAACTCAGTCTTTTCTAATATTTTTAATCTTGTGTACAAGATTGCAAAAATTTGTGGCTGGTGCTTTCAGCTGCACAGTAATCTGTATAAATTATTATTTTTTTGCATTCATGCTGAAATCACCTTAATCATCATTCTTCCATATATTTGTGAACTTTTTAGTGTTTCTTTCTTTGAGAAATCATCTTTTTTTTTTTTTAACTGCACCTTTCATTTCTTGATTCAGTTTTGGATAGCTAGATGAAGAGAAAAAATTGCAGAGCTTCACAAATTTGAAGATGCAAACTGGAAAAAAAAGTTAGCAGATTCTGGAAAATTTCTGGTTATTAAATTGGATGTTTGACACTTTTCAGGTGAGTGTCAGGAATGATGAAAGGAAAGTTTCACATAAATACTGAAAAAATAAGGGACATCCATTTTGGATGTTAAGCCCTAGCTGCTTATCTCAGCCTCTTGACAGGAGTATGACTTACTGGGGTTTTGAACATGAGCTGCTGAAACTCAGATCTTCCAAGAATTCTGAGAGGGTGCATTTATATGTGAAGTTAACGAAACAGTAGAAATGTGTCTGAACAGTTTTCTGAAATATTATCTCTTGATTTTATTGAATTTAAATTTTTAGTGGTTACTGATTATTGAGTCTTGAATGGCATTGGAGTATGTATTTAAGACACATATGAAGGCAGTCCAGGAATGTGTATTTTACGTATTTCTTGTAGCCAGGGTGAGGTTAGAGAGTTCTGGAACGTGCCAGCATTGTTGATGTGATAGCTCTATAAAGAAATCAGCAAAATGCTCTGTATGTAGAAAGTGAAGTTGAAAGAATGAGTTACGCTTGAGACAGCATGGCTTAAAAATAAAAAAAAAAAGACATTGTAGTGACTTAAGGATGTTATCAGAAAAACATTGTGGCATCAAAGTGAAATAGTTTGTATTAAATTCTGCTTACAAGGAGCCGCTGTAAATCTGGACCAACAGTACATTATAGTGGTGTAGTTCATGTGCTCCCATGAAAAATCTATATATCCACTGCATCACAGTATCTGTCTGAATCACAACTTACTGTGTTATAGATAATAGTATTAAAAAAAATTAGTCAAGTTGACTTGACTATGTTGTTAAATATAGAAATAACAGTCCTCTTTTTATCATAAGTGCAATTCTAAATGGAATTTTGGTATTGAAACTTACTTAAATATCTTCCTTACTCTTCTCTCCAGTATAAATGATAAGAATTATAAGGAAAGAGATATGATAAGAATTGTAAGGAAAGAGATAACTATGAAATAGTGCTTAGTGATTTTTTTTTTCAGGATTTTTCTGGATTGAAACTACTAGTAGAAAATTAACACAGGAGACACCAGCTAATTTTGGAATTACTGGAAGGTGTAGATTTCATAGGATGTAGGTGTAAAGGACAGTCAGTCTCTAATTCTGATCTCACATATATCATAGCATTTAACTTTACCCACTTACCTCTGCATTAAACTCAGTACTTGTTTTGTGGTTGAGTACAAGACAAAGCCTGGGAGAAAAATCTGCACGTTTCAGTTATGGTACTGTCAAACATTCTTTTAACTTACTTTTAAATGCCAGACACTGGTCTTGCTATTCCTCTCAGCTTTAAAGATACTTATGCAAAGTAGTCAAGATCTCTAACCTTGTTTTGATTGTCTCATGGTTTTTTCATTCTTGAGTTTTTGAAGGAATGTAATTTTTATAGATTTTTTCCCCGTTTTTTCTAGTTTTTAATTTTTTTAGGATGTAACACCATAAATTCATGGAGTGTTTCAGTCTTTACAGGTGCTATGCAGAGATACTTGTAGTTATCTGAGTCACCTGACATTAAAGAAATCTTTAAAGTGTGTCGCATTGGATGGTAATGTTGAGTTGTATAGCCATTATAGCTTGTGGCTTCCTAAAGTAGCTTCTTGATTGCGCAATATATGGATTACGGGTCCTGTACTTGGGTCACAACACCCCCATGCAGCGCTACAGGCTTGGGGAAAGAGTGGCTGGAGAGCTGCCTGATGTTGGTTGACAGCCGGCTGAATATGAGCCAGCAGTGTGCGCAGGTGGCCAAGAAGGCCAACAGCATCCTGGCCTGTATCAGGAACAGGGTGGTGAGTAGGACTGGGGAAGTGATTCTCCTCCCCCTGTACACTGCACAGGTGAGGCCCCACCAGAATACTGTGTCCAGTTTTGGGCCCCTCACTACAGGAAAAACATTTTGATTCTGGAGCGAAGTGAGTCCAGAGAAGGGCAACAAAGCTGGTTGAGGGATCTGGAGAGCAAGTCTTATGAGGAGCGGCTGAGGGAACTGGAATAGTTTAGCCTGGAGGAAAGGAGGCTGAGGGGAGACCTTATCACTGTCTACAACTACCTGAAAGGAGGTTGTAGGGAGGTGAGGTCTGTCTCTTCCCCCATGTAACAAGATATAGGATAAGACAAAATGGCCTCAAGTTGTGCCGGGGGAGGTTTAGACTGGATATTAGGAACAATTTCTTCACTGAATGGACTATCAAACATTGGAACAGGCTGCCCAGGGAAGTGGTTGAATCACCATCCCTGGAGGTGCTTAAAAGATGGGTAGATGTGGTGCTGAGGGACATGGTTTAGTGATGTGTTTTTTTTCAGTATTAGGTTGATGGTTGGACTCGTTGATCTGAAAGGTCTTTTCCAACCTAGATGATTCTACGTTCTATAACTTTGTATATCGTCAAAACTTATTAAAAATTACAGTATTCAGTTATCATTCCCCAGTGAAGTTTTTTATTTATTAATCATTTAATGAATTATGGTTTGTTTCTTACAAGCTATTTTGGTAGCTTTTATTTTTAACATAAATATAAGGTGTATGTGAACTTGGCAATTTTCAGTCTATTGTTCCAGTTGTCCCTTAATCTGCCTCCTGCCTTTCCTTTGGTTTCCCTTCATGACTGTTTAATAGTTAATTTCAGATAAATACAGAATATGTCAAAAATTTAATTTGTTAAAGGAAGCTAAATTAGTGCCTTTACTAGGGGAGGTAAAGTACCTTTACATCACTCTTATGCCTGATGGTCTGGCTCAGTGGCACTTATTCTCGTGGACACCCTGGTGCATATATTCGTGTCCAGCCATTTGCTCAGCCTAAAGTAAGGAGGGTGACCCAAGGAGAACTGGGAGATAGTGGGAAGGGAGAGCGGTGTAAAGTGGGGACATGAAAAGAAGGGCTGTTTATATTGGATGGAAATCTGTTTAAAACCAAGTAACAGCAGCTTTTCTGCTGAGGGAACCACTTGTGTCACCAGTGCACTGCAGAGTTTTAAGCGTGTCAGCATCGATAGTGTAAGTAGATCCCATTATGCACTTACCTTTATCAAGCTAACTTGTGAATTTCTCTAAGAAATAAAGTTTTTTTTCTGAGAAGTCTAACTTTGGTGACTGACTTCTTTTTTTTTTTCCAATGTGTTAATATCAGATTATGATGATTATTTTTCTTGCATATAATATTCTGGTAATCAGTTTGTAGTTATCTGGGGTATTCGAGTTGCTTATCTAAGGGTACCACTGTGCTTTTCTTAGTCATTTGGTATTTTTCTGCTATTCAATGTTTTGTTAATAATTAAAATCAGTGGCCTTGAGGTGTCATGAGTTTTGCTATCATGCTATCTGATAGCTATTGTCGAAATTTAAAAAGCCTATATTCATTATGGTTTTATTTATAAGATTTTTATAATTCATATTGTCTGACTTCTGTTTTCTAGGATTTTTCTTATTTGTTAGTTTTTTTTAATATACACATTATTATCTAGTTGGACAAAATAGCCTTTAATCTTACTTCATTCCTTATCTTGGTCTTTTTTCACTCTTTGAGGTCTTTCTCTTGACCTCTTGCCTCTGCCCTTGTTAGTGTGATGATCTACCATCTACTCACATTTTGCTATTGGTGCTTCCAGCATCCTTCTCGTCTCCCATTCAGCTATTTTTCTTTCTGTTAGACTTCAGCTTCATGAACAATCCATCAAGTGGAGTGCAAAGTTGCAGAACAGGAGCTCTAAATGCCCTGAAGTTTACTGTAAGTTAACTTGCTTATGTAATTTTAGAGGGTATATTCTCTAGTATAAAGCTTGTTCTTTCATAAGCATAGTTTCCTCCTGAGTGGTTGAGCAAAGCAACAAAGTCTGCTCCTTTTTGTCTCTCCTTATCTTCTCAGGATCAGTATGTCTGAGTATAGGGACAAGGAGCTGGCAGAGACTGAGCTTAGAGAGGTGTTTCAGGAAAAAAAAATTCTTATTTGTATTGTTTAAATCAAACCAAGAATGAAGCAGTTTGTTTATTAATGATACATAATTAACTGATGCACAGTTAACTGGCTGGATGTGTGGGTGCTCCAGCTCTGCACGTCCCCTGCCACCCCCCACAGTATGCTGGGGCTTGTCCCACCACAAAAGTCCCCCTGAGATCCCGCAGTGGCACCCCCAGTCAGGCAGAGGTGGCCCACAGTGGCCTGCAGTAACGTGTTGATTCCAGTAGTAGGACTGGACTTCAGCAATACTCTTGGTAAATCCTGAGTGTTTACTGAAGTGGTTTGCTGAGTTTTCTTGGCTGAGTTTTGAGTCACTGACAAATCACCTGTTTGGCTTAATTTTTCAATGCAGAGGTTGGGCATACTTACTGTAGTATTTTCCCATTCAATTCAACTACACTTGAATTGTGTTTTTTAGGACAGTGATGGCTCTGCATTTTAGCCATTATGTATCCACATAAGAACTGAATTAACTACTGTGATTTGACAAATTTGCCTACTTTTAAGTATGGAAAGTTTTCTACTTGTCTGCAAAACCTGACCTTACTAAGGTTAGTGTTACATAAAATTTATAATGCTCACTTTGTTTTTAAACTAATACCCTAATATCATTTAAAATACATTTGTCAACACATACTCAACCTGACCTCCAGTCTGACTCACACCAGTAACCTACTGTTAAGTTGTAATTTAACTACTGAATAAATCCATGAGACTGCTGTGCAAAATTCAGCTATCCAGGCAGCACGTGTCTTCATATTCTTTTTGCATGTCAGATCTGAGCTTTGGTTCAGTGCCTGATGAAGACCTCTAGAGTTTTGTTGTAGGAATGAAGCGCCATTACAGGGGTATCAATTACACTGATGTGCTTTACACTGCGTGGAAGTGGGTATATAGGGACTGAGGATGGAGCATGTAGGTGATCTGAGGTGACTTTCTTCTCCCCATTCTAAAACTGTATGTTTCAGTTTGTGAATTTAGGCGCAGAGTCTATCCTGTCTTCCTTGCTTTGCCAGAAAAAGTTGCAGTGTGTGAACAATTAACTTTTTAGCTTTGGGCTACTATCTAACTTGTTGGCTGCCTAAATACAGTCTAAAAGTAGTTCTGGAGGTGTTGGCGGAGAGTGGGACTAAACGTGGAAATTGTATGTTGGAATGTAATTCAAATTCTCTGCATGTCGCTCAAAGTGGAAACCAAAATGAAAGGTATACTGAAATGTTAGAAACTACCCTTGATTTTAATTGCATTTTCTACGTTTCTATCCATGTTATCTATTCCTTGTTTCATATAGAAGTTATAGTGTCTTAGGTTATCTCCCCTGGTCCTTTAACCACTGTTATATACCTCATGAAATCTGTACTATCAACAGTAGGTGATTCTGAAGGCACCGAGGCACTTAGATAGGCAGCAGTCACTGATGTAAGGCGTTTTTAATAATGTTTACATGATGATGATTTTTTTTTTAGTATTATTGTAACACCGAGAAAAGAAATTAAATAAACTGATGTCCCATTTGTATTGTGTACAAGAATGACCCATAACTTGTTTCTTTTTTCCCCAGTAAATAATCTGGCCATCCCACCATATTTTGACATAGGATACTGATGTTTTAAGAACTGAATATTGTGTAGTGCCTTTTAGTAATAAAATAATTTCTGGATAATTAATTTTTGGAATAATTTTAAATACTTAAATTATCTGTCGGTGACCAAGAGCGTTTTAGAAAAAAATAGGCTTGATGAAATTTTTGCTGTGTATAGAGACTTTCAGCTATAGCAAATGGGGAGGAAGTGTTCACTGTATATATAGTGATACATTTCTTATGTTAGAAAGATTAATACTAAATAATGAATAATTAAATTTTATTATACCAACAAGAGGTAGTTCTCAGAGAGTAATATTCATAATCAGTTCTTTAGTGCTATGGGTTTCTGCTGTAGACACTACTGCAATTTAACTAGCAAAGTGGAACCAGACGGAAAAAAATGGAATAGGTGATTAATGAAAGCAGCGGAGATCTGTTAACTTCATTTTCATGAATTTTGGCTGGGTGCTTGCAGATGCTAGTGTTACATGTTTCTCAGTTACTGTTGGCCATCCTACCAGGTAGGAATGAGGTGTTATGCATAATAATGTGTCTGAGAAGTCATTAAGCTAAGCAACCTGTCTGCCCATTTCATCAAATGCTTTTCTTCATGTCTCACTTCAGAAAGCAGTGTTAGCCTAGAACAGAAAATGTGAAACTAACATAAATGTAAAGGGCCAAATCCTACTGCTGGTATTCCACGACCTTTTTGATGTCTGGGAACAGGCTGCAGAGCACAGAATATTTTTCAGTGTTCTAAACCTGTATTCTTTCTAGTCTCAGATATAAGAAGGATTTTTGGCACTAATGAAATTCACATTGAAAATCACGTTGTCTAAAAGAACACAATTTATGTCTATATATATAATGTTGCTTATTATGTTCTTATTTTTTCTGCTCACACAAGCATCTTTTAAAAGAATCAGCTTAAACTTACTGATTCCACATAGATATGATCTGTGCTTCCCTATGGCTATGTTGCCAACTTGAGGGTTACTCTTTCTTAGAATGGAGACCCCATTGCTGTGTCATCAGTATCTTCCAAAAAGAATTCGTCAGTTCCTTGTCTGTGAAGAAGTGTGTCTCCCCTGGTTGTAGGCTGTGTTGTTGTTTCAACAGGGATGATGTTATCTTTTTGCCTTTTTTTTTCCTTGCCAAACTACTTCCTTTCTCAAGATGTATAAAAACAAGGCTATAGAAAGATATCAAACAAGCACACAAAAAGATATTGCTTTCCCTGGAAGAAACAAATAAAGCCTTTAAGAAAATACCCATCTTGAGGCAGTACGAGTACTGCAGAGAGAATGATGCCAGAATCTCAGCATTACAGTGGAGAGAAAAAAAAAAATTAGGAATATGTCTGCTATATTCTAATTTGGAATTCTAATTTGGAATATTCTGTTTTGGAATTCAGTGCCAATTATATGAATAACACAAACTGTAATAGGAAGAGACCTTTTTTCTGAATTCATGCATGCCAAATTTAAATATTCAGAAGAATGTTCATACTTTTATTTCTGCCTACATAATAATTTGGGATTTATTTGGGATGCTTTTCAGGTGTAAACAAGATACAATTCCCCAAAATCATGTCCTGGTTAAAAAAAACATGCACTTTTTGTACTTCTGAAATATGAATTATATCTAATTTAACATGAAGAGGACTGAGTCAGAAATATTGGCATGTTGAAAGGCAAATAACTGTATCCCTTCTTAAACAACTTTGCTTTTACAGACTGCAGAAAGAAGTTTGCCAAAAAAGGAAGCCCACCGTATGCAATAAGGACAGTGACATTTTGTGATAACTTAAAAAAACAAAAGTGAACAAAACAGAGGCAGCTTACATTGGAGCAGGTGTAGGTAACTCTGCAGACACCTTCTTTTAAATGAAAGAAAGGCTTTGGTAGAGAGATGTTAGGAAAAGCAGGAAAGAATATATTTTTTGAGATTGTCAAATTGGAAACTTGCTGCTTTTCTGAGTATAAACTGAAGAAAATTTCATTTAACAGATAATTAATATTTAGGGGAATGCCCATTTTTATTTAGGACAGTATATAGTGTCTGACTCCATCACTCTTATGTCTTTAGATACCTTTAAGCTGGGAAGTTGTATAAGAAAACTTAGTATCAAAATTAGAATTATATAATGTTTTAATTCATAGTTAGTTTTTGAGACACTCTTTGGAACACCTGCACTTTAACTGTAGGAAGCCTTTATAGCTAAAACTTATGGTAGCCAGTAGCTATTTATATATCTGTGCAACTTACTGAAGAGTTATGGTCTACTTACTAATTCTCATATTTTTAAACATTGGGGTTTTGTATATGTTAGGGCTCTACATTTATGATGCTGGTGATGGCATGGATGTCTGAGTCTTCAAGTTTCACTTGTATTTCACTGCCTCCAGCTAAAGTTTTTCAGGGATGTTTTTCTGGATGATGAGAGGGTTATCACTGAACACATGTGCCTGGAGAAAATGTGCTGCTGCTAGAACTATGATAGTTGTATTGGTGTAATTGGAGTTAAAACAGGGTTCACTGCTCATCATCTACCCTGGGAAGATTCCCCTAGGCAGTAAGCGCGACTTAAACGTTTCTGAAGAAAGTGAAAACCATTTGTTGTCCTCTTTACCTGATCTTCACAATTAGGACTGTTGAGCTGTGACAAACCCAAGTTAAATGGATGCTATGTGAGGAGGACACGAAGTGGTTGAGCTAAGGAGGCCTCTGACTTATGAATAGGCTGTGAGACGTCATTGCTTTCTTCTTCTCTCTTCTGTTCTTTGCTGTTCATGCCTTTTTGTACCGTGTAAAACACAGAATGCCTTTTTTTTTTTTTTTTTTGAAGTGTGCCTAGTCGAGTGAGGTGATTCTGCTTCTATACTCTGTTCTCGTGAGACCCCACCTGGAGTACTGCATCCAGCCCTGAAGCCCCCTGCTTGGTAATGAGACTGGCCTTTGCCTATCATCAGATCATAATGCCTCAGTTCTCCTCACATCTGTATATACATCATATACATGTATATGTATATACATATATACATCAGTTTTCCTCACAACTGTGTATTTTCAAATGATACTTTTTGAAGTTTTATTTTTGAGTGGGCTTATTTAAATAAAGTTCAACTCTTCAATGTTTGGGAAGTGTTTACTCAAAATTTCTGTTACAGCTTTTCTCAGTTGGGTTGTTGGTTTGGGATCTATCTTTAGCTGAATGAGCTAAAGCTAAATGAGCTAAATTAACCTTTAGAGGATGGTTAATTCTGATTCCTTTGGAGATCCCTGTCTTTGTTCGCTGAAATCTCAGGGAGGTTAGTGTGATGTGTTCCTATCTTAGGGATTTCAGCAAAGTACCTAGAATGTGATGTGATGAATTTGGGCTGTGTTATATTAGTACCTTCTATACAGACAGAACAAGGACTTTTGGCGCATAATTAAGATTCCAGTTACTGCACACAATGTACAATCAGTATATTCACTTAGCAGGGTGATTAGTAATCACTTTTTCTACCTTTATAATGTTAAAAGATTTTTTTCATACTGCTTTAGAGGGCATAAGGCACTGAAAGTGTTCACAAACCATTAACTGTTCCAGTCCTAACATATTGAACTTATATAATGGAAAATGAAAAATTAATCTTGTAACTGCAATTCAATAGTCTTATTTAACTAAGAACTGTATTTTATAAGATATATACTTAGGAAAATGTTCCCGGATCTTTTTAATAATTTCTAACTCTTATCACAGTTCACACCTGTATTAAAATACTCATTTATGATGAAAGCCCTTTTTTTTTTAAAAAAAAAAAGTAAAGAAATGTCTGTCAGATGGGCAAATAGTTCATCAAGTAGATGCCACTGACACTTTGAATGCGATTTTGGTGCCTCGTTGTAGCCTGGGAACCTGCAATTTTATCTGTCAGCTCTTTTAAAGCTGCTGCCTAACAGTAAATAAGCTGTTCTAAGTTCTCCCTCGAGCCAGAGTTTCCAAAACCTGATTTTTAATGGGTGAGAGAATACCCTTATGCCACAGGGCTTGTTTCCATATGTTCTGTACTCATTATATAGAGACACTTCATTGAAAAACTGAGAATGGACTTACCGGTTTTTGCTAGAGCAACTAGGCAGTCTGAGTCTCCTTCATATTACTTGCAGGTTTATTTCAGAATTTTCCCCTGAGTTAACTTGTATGGGTTTCTATTATCTGACTTGCAAAAGTACTCTTTTATTCACTTACTTAATTGCATATTTTGTATGAAAAATCTGTGTGTTGTCTAGAGTGTTCTCTTCCTGCTGATGAAGTAGGGGAATGGTCAGTAGGAGTTAGGCTGCTTAGCACAAACCAAGGCTCTACCAGCATCTTCCAGGATTTGACTGTTGGGTCCAGTCTACACTTGAGTAATACGTTATTCTCGGCTGCTGTAGCCTTCATTTTACCTGACAGTCCTAACTATTACTTAGTGTAAAAAAAAGATACTTTAGCCTCCTTTTTTGCCATTTGGTTTATCCTTCAGCTTATAGGAGCATGGATTGAGCCATTTCAGAAAGGGACAATTTTCCATCATATGCATTATCTTTTGTATGATGGGAGCCAATTTTATGACCCTTGGAAGAATGCAAGAATTCTGCAAAATTTTACAGTAGTATAACTTGGAGGAAAACCTGCTTTTCACTTACAGACTGCCAGGCAATTTATGAACTTAGAAGTGGCTTTTAGAAATAAAATTGAACAAAATATTTACAGTGATACCATATTTTGAATATTTCTTAGTAATTTCAAAATAGTTTTAAAAAATTCTAATGTATGCATTGCCTTCATGTAAGAACATAGAGATTGAAACATAACACTTAAAAAAATCTGCAAAAGTCCACAGGATTTCAAACACAGGCAGTTAGACAATGGTCCCTGTATGAAGAGCTGGAGTGACTGACCTAGTCTAGTCATAGCAGTGTGGCGCTGTCAGTGGATAAAAATTTCAGCAGGGTAAGCTGGTCTGGGCAACTCATCATCTTATAAGAGGTAATCTTTTTTTCACTGTCCTCATGTCCTGGTTTGAGGTAAAACAGAACCAATTTTCTGTTCAGTAATTTTACTTTTTAGCTAAGCCTTTTTCTAACTAACCGAACTCTCAGAAATTAACAGCATATTTTTAAGACTGTAGTCTCTTCCCAGAGTGATAAGACAGGATTATTTATAATTTATACCAAGTAATAGTATGCAGAGAGGCTCTTGCCTATACTTCTTGCTATAACAACCAAGGTCAGCTCACTTTGCCCCATCGGAGGGTCGGAAGCAAAAGAGTGTAGAGGGGGTCATACCCGTGGGAAGGGGCGGACAGGACATGTGACACAAAACTGACCAGCAGGGTATTCCATCCCATCTGCCTCATGCCCAGTATAAAAGCTGAGGGATCAAAGGGTCAGGTCTCTTTCTTGGCTGGGTCCAAGGAGGACTCTGTCTCTTCTTCTGCCTTTGATCCCGATCCGTGCATTACTGACTCCAGATCTAGAATCCAGTTCCCGTCCATTGCTGAGTCCAGGCTGGGACTTTCCCCAGTGCCTGCTGGTGACATGGTTGTCATCCTGAGAGCTTGATACTGTTTTTTTCATATTTTGCATATATTTCATTATTTTATTTATTATTAATATTTTCATTAAAGTAGTTTAGTTATTTTCCTAAACTCTGAAGTCTCTTTCTCCCTCTCCCTCCTCTCCTTGTGGAGAGAGAGGTTGGTGAGAGCATCTGTAGTTTGTTTCAGTGGCCAGTCCGGCTCAAACCACACCACCTAACAAGATCATATAAAGCTTAGGTGCTTCACCCTTGGTATACCCCATATATGTGTATAGTTTTGTGGGAAAAAAAGTAGATACACACGTGTGGGTGTGTGTATATATATGCATATGCATCTATCGGAAATGCGATATTCTCTTTTTCTGAAACAGTAGGACTACTTATATCAATACATTCATTGCTTATTCCCTGAAGGAGAATGGCAACGGTGCTTATTTTGCCTTTGTAGATATTGGTATTTCAAAATTATAGTGTAACCAAACGTGTTAGGAACTGCTTTGAAGCTTCAGCAGAGAAAGGAATTAATTCTATGTAGGCGTTTCTTTCCTTTTCTTGTAGCGAGGACTTCAGTAGGTCTAGTTTCTCTTCCATAATAATATGAATGATATAAGATGATCTCTCAAGTCATATATTTGCATCCACAGTTTTAGCATTCTCCCAGTTTGACTTTATATGACTGACTTCTTCCTATGTAGGAAGAGTCATCCCCTCAACATCCTTAAATTTTGACCAGTGTGGAAGGCACCATTTTCACAGACAGCCTTTTGGGGAAGGGTTTTCCTCCAGAATGGGAGTATGCATTAAGTGGGAGAATGCATTAGAACACTATACTTTATTAACCACTTTACTGCCCATATACTACACTGCATGATCTCTGTACCACTGTTATGTTGTAGACTATTCTTTAGACCAGTAAGCTTCTAAGAGAATAACTATATTTTAAAGCCTTTCATGTGGCTGTTTCAATTTAACAGATTGTTTTGGATTTAATTCAGTTGCATCGTTTCACTTGATTTACCTTTTCAGCCATAGCAGTGAATAATATAAATAACTGTAAGTTCAAATTTAAATTTAAAAATGTTAGATCATAGCTCTTCCAAATGCAAGAGCTCCTGTCAATTCTTTATCAATTGCCTGTTCCCAAATGATAATTGCATTTACCTTTAAGATAGTTTTAAGAAACATTTGTAGTATCTCCATATCTGATGATGATACTCTCATTCACTTTATTTTGTCTTAACCACAAGATGGTAAGATTTCAAGATCCTCAGAGGAGAGAAAATGGCAGAAAGCAGGATCCTAACTTCAGGGTTCTGGCAAGCAGACTTTGTCCTGTTCAGGGATCAGCTTGAAAGAATGCCATGGAATACATACAGTTCTGGACAGAAGAGGGGTCCAGGAGAGACCCCTCATTGACTTTCAAGGATCACCTCCTCCAAGCTGAAGGATAGTCTCTCTTGACAAGCAAAGGCAGCAGGAGGCCTGCATAGATGAACAATGAGCTTGTCACTGAACTCAAATACAAAAAGGAAGCATACAAGAGGTGGAAGCAGGAACAAATGACCTGGGAGGAATGTAGAGACACTGTATGGTCATGTAGGGATTGGGTTATGAAAGCCAAAGCCCACCTGCAGTTGAATCTGATGGGGGCATGAAATGCAACAAGAAAGGATTCTTATAGCTCTTCATAGCTCTTCCAAATGCAAGAGCTCCTTGATGTACCTGGTGGTACACCAGCAGTAAAAGGATGCTGCTGAATGGGATGAAAAATCTGACGTAGGACATGGAGAAGGCCGAGGTACTCAATGGCTTTTTCACCTTTAATGATCTTTAATGCTTTTGCAATCCCAGATGCCCAATACCAGTGGGAAAATCTGGAGCAAGTAAGACTTTTTTTTCCTCAGTGGAGGATGAGCAAGTTATGGAATGCTTAAATGTGACGTACACAGGTGCATGAGACCTCATGGGATGTATTCACAAGTGCTGAGGGAGCTGGCTGATGTTATTGCAAGGCCTCTCTATAATTTTTGAAAGGTCATGGCAGTTGGGAGAGGTTCTTACAGACTGGAGGAAAGCCTGTCTTCAAGAAGGGCAAGAAACTTGTATCCTTGCATGATCCTTGGAAAGGTGATAGAGCAAATTTGCATGGAAACCATTTCCAAACATATGTTGGACAAGAAGGTGATCTGGAGTACTCAGCATTGATTTATGAAGGGAAATTCTGCTTGACCAACCTCATAGCCTTCCATAATGAGGTCATTGGCTTGGTGGATGGGAGGTTAGGAGTGGATGTTGTTTATCTTGATTATAGCAAGGCTTTTTACACTGTCTCCCATCATATCCTCAAAGACAAATAGATGAAGTATGGACTAGATGAATAGAGTGGTGGATTGAAAACTGGCTGAATGGCCAGACTCGAGAGTTGTGATCAGTGGCACGAAGTCCAGCTTGAGACTGGTCACTAGTGGGCCCTAGTGGTGTAATGGGTCCAGTACTGTTTACCATGTTTGTTAATGACCTGGATGGTGGGACAGAGAAAACCCTCAGCAAGTTTGCAGATGATACAAAACTGGGAGGAGTGGCTGATAACACCAGGTGACTGTGCTGCCTTTCACATAGACCTGCGCTGGCTGGAGACTTGGGCTGACGTGAAGGGAAATGCAAAGTCCTGCACCCAGGGGAGGAATAACTCCAGGCACCAATAGAGGCTGGAGGTTCACTGGTTGTAAAGCAACTTTACAGAAAAGTACCTGGGGGGGGGGTGGTCCTTGTGGACACCAAGTTGAATGTGAGCCAGCAATGCAGACTTGTGGCTAAGGAGGCTGAGCTGCACTAGGCAGAGCATGGCTGGCAGGGTGTGGGAGCTGATCCTTCCGCCTCCGCTTAGTACTGCATCGAGGCAGCATCTGGAGTGCTGTGTCCAGCTCTGGGCTCCCTGTTACAAGAGAGATATAGACATGCTGGAGTAAGTCCAGCAAAGGACCACAGAGATTAAGGAACTGGAGCACTGACATATGAGGAGAGGTGGAGAGAAATGTGACTGTTCGGTCTGAAGAAGAGAAGGCTCAGGGGAGTCTTATCAATGTGTATAACTACCTGACTGGCAGGGAGCAATGAAGAATAAGTCGGACTCTTCTCAGTAGTGCCCATTGAAAGAGGCACTTTTTTTTACAGGGAGGGTGGCCAAACACTGGAACAGGTCACAGGTAGGTGGTGGAGTCTCAGTCCTTGGAAGTACTCAAAACCTGACTGCACATGATCATGAACAACCTGCTGTAGTTGACCATGATTTGAGCAGGGGGTTGGACTAGATCTCCAGAAGCCCCTTCCAACCATAACCCTTCTGTGTTTCTGCCCTAATGTTTTCCAGTAAGGCTTTTTTTATTTTGTTTAAGTTTACAGTCTCAAACAAACAAACCAAGAAAAGCCCCACTTGTGAGAGCAGAAAAATGACTGTGATTAGCATTTCCATGCTTCTAGTAATCAGATTTCAGAAAAAAAATCCACATTGCATTTGTTCTATTCATTGATCATGCTCAAAAAAGTAGCACAATCAGGAAAACAAGCAATGAAGTGGGCTACTAACATGGATTTTCTGCATATCTTAAAGTAGATAACTCCGTATGCTTAGCAGGGTTTTTTGTTTGTTTTTGTTTTTCCTTGTTCCTCTTTCATAACTTTGCTTGGAGCATCTCCATATAGAAATCTATTCTATATCTCAGCTTTTTAAAAGGCTTCTGTACTGTCTGATATAGTTTTCATTTTTGTGTGCAGTTTTCACCTTTTTTTTTTTTTACACAATTACTAAAGCTACTTTTTTGTGTGATTGTTTCTTCATTCTTTTTTTAGGAAATATTTTGATTCTTCTCACCTGAAGCATTTCGTATTTAATTAGGCCCTTGGTATTCTAAGCTTGTCTTGAAAATAGTCATATTTAAAATGATACAACTTAGATTTTTTTAATATCATTTTCATTTCTAAATGATGAAGTTACATATGTTTATAATTAGATAAGGTACTCTGTACTTGTTCAGGAACTTGAAGGAATTGTTAATGAGGTATGAAAACCAGCATAGTTTGGGGAGTCTTGATATCAGTTGACAAAGTGGTTCAGATGGATTTCATCTAAAAAACTTTGCAGAATTCTGCAAGATGTCCTTCTGCATGATTTTTTTATAGTTATGTTAATAACTATGCTATGAATGTTACAACTTGAAAAGCTGTCAACATTTGTGACAAAATTTAAACTAATTATTTTTACAATGAAAGCCTGACTTGACTGAGAATTTTCAATTGACTTCAACTTCATTGGGAGTAAAATTAAATCCTTAGGATTTTTTTGAGCATTTGTGTTAGAATGCTGTTTCTCTTTTATAAGAGGAAAACAATAGCTTATTTTCAGGTACAATGAAAGGAGAGAGATTATTTAAGATTGCTCCCAGGATTTTTAATGGCCCATTAACGTCACTATGAATCATCTGAATACAGAAAATGCATATCCCTGTATCACAAAAATCAAACGAGGGTAACAAAGGCTAAAGTTGAGCCTTTGACATTTATGAAATGAAGAAAACCTAAGCAGGAACAGGGGAGGTGCCCTGTACTGCCCCTTCTAATCAAGAAATCCTTATACGCAAACCAGAAGATCCTTCCATGCGATGCCTTATGTGCAAAGGCATTACAAAAAAAAAAACAACACCACAGTGAGTTTTCAGTTGTAGGAATAGTTAGGTCTGAAACCAGTAAGTAAAAATGGAAATAGATTGTTTACAGAAAGGCCAAAACTGTAATATTCTCCCTCTTTCACCTTTTAACATTTGTATAGAAAAGTACATTGTTTGTCTACTGTGCAGAATGGGGGTAATAGAAAGTATAATGGTATGTAAAATGGATATAAATCACACATGTAAATAGTATAGTTGTGGCAGGGGTAAATAGGGTTAAATAACTGACGATCAGCTGTAACAGTGATCTTTATGGTGGCTAATCCTTCTTCCTGCTGGCACATGTCGAGAAGGAAGTGTAGTAGAAAGGGATGGCACAGTTCACATTCATGGTCATCCCAGTGAGCCTTCTGACAGCAGAAGCAGCAGTGGGAAACCTCAGTCAGGATTCTGTTTACCACCAGCTGTGTTTTATGGGCTTGGTATTTAGCTGCGCTTTCAATTATTTTGGATAGCATGTTTGCTAAATACAGCTTTTGTAAATTCTGTTTCCATTTTTCACATGGATTTTTAATACTAACTCAGAACAGTGTTAGTATGTCCAATTCTTTTATGGACCAGTAACCTATGGTGGTCATTCCTGCAAAAGATGGATGTGTTTGTCGATGGGCAGTTACTCTTTCTCTTAAGCATGTGATTTTTTTAAAATTGCCTTTTTCATTTTTTCCTCAATATTCTTTTTCTTTCATTTTTATCTTTTCACTTATTACTCTTAATTCCTCTTCCTGTTTTTCGGTTCTTATTTTAAGTCTTCTCTGCCTCTTCTGCAACAACGTTGTGTTATGCCTAGGACCATTCCCCTGTCTTTCCACATCCATACCTCTACTCTCCTGCTTTCCTTCACAGAGTACAAACAGTCTTGTCCCTTTGCCCTGCAAATCTGACTTTTATACTTGCATAAAAATGTGAAACTGTTGATAGTGTGTTTAAGATTGTATACCTTTTTCCAACACAGGCCTTTCATAAATATGCTTCAAATACACATGACACAGGATTCTGTATTTATGCTGTCCCATCACCAAAGCACTTGTGCACACAGGACGTTATTTCCTTTGGCATTTCTGCTGTGAAATAGCATAAAGATAACCTTGCAGTAGTTCTGCTACAGTACCAGTATGACTTCATGATGCTGCTGATGTTGTCAGGAAAGGAACAGTTAAAACATCTGCCTTCTCTCCATCTAACTGCAGGTTTTTGTCTGTTTTTGATGCTGTTTTAGTTCTTTGCTTCCATGCTCTGAACTTAAAATAAATCCCCTCAGTCCCTTCCTTTTCTCCCTAGCATTCCTCAATAATATGAGTTTGCTCCCCTGTCCCTCATGATGTTCTGGTGAATGCCTCGCTCTGACAGCAAAGTTAACTTCAGAGTTCTGAAATTCTTGAGTTAAAAATCCTGGTGCCACTTGGCTGGCTGACTTCTGATTCATCTCCTCCGTCTTAAGCACTGATTCCTGCTTTACGCTGTGCAGGAGGTCTCTTCCTAGTGTTTAGTAAAGCTGATATCCCTCTCCCTCTGTCTGCTTTCTTCCTGCTATCTTGCTTTCAGGGCCAGCAGAGTGACCTCTCAGTCCTTTACTGTGCTGCTCTGACTTGTGAGTCTGGTCAGAGCTAATTCAGTGACCTTTGCATCGGTCTGCGGTAGATGATACAGATCATCTTTACCCCCCAGCCTGTGGGAGAGAGGGTTTTCCATGTGGTGTCAACCCAATATTGTGCCAGTCCAGTGCCCTGTGACATAACAGTAGCGAGGGACAGATGACACTGGAGTGACAATTATGGTTAAAAGCAAATTCTGCTGCAAGTTTATCACTCCAAAATGTAGCGCTTTTTGTCAAAACCCTTGAAACGTCCAACTCTTTTGTTGAGCAGTTTATCTTCAAATGCTTTTGTACTCAGCATTACTGTTTATCGCTTGATTGTTTCCTACCAGTTTTATTGTTGTGCTTTGATACGAATGTGCAGATGTGTAAATGTACCTCCAGAGGTATAAGCCAAATGGCAACAGTGCCCGTGTATCAGAGTTAGTTGCCTGCACAGGTTGTCAATAAGCAAATTCTTGAAGTTGAGCAAGATAAGTAATAAAGTTTATATGCAACCGCCAAAATCAGACTTAGCACCCGTTCCAGAATGCTTTTATTCAGCACTAATCTTCTTGTTTGTCTTGATGCTAATGAGACTAGACTGTGTATGCTTTAAAAATAGGAGCTGCTTTGAGTTCTGGACAAACATTTATTTATCCTGGACCATTTATTGTTTTTAAAACTATGAACATGTATCTCCACTTGCCACCTCTGATTACATGTTTTTATTACTTTTGAAGAGTGGTTTAGAATACATATTCTTCATCTGAAGAAGTCTTCATCTGAAGAAGTCTAATTCAGAGAAATCATTCAGTTTTCAATACTTACATTGCCTGAAATTTTCTTCAATTATTAAGTATTCCAGAAAACCTTCAGTTGTTTCGAGATTTGCTGTTTCTTTTCTGATATTTTCGTTATAAACTTCCAGTTTCTGAAGGATATTTGTTTAAGATCTTGAATCTGGTTATTTCTTTATTTTTTTTTACTTTTTGTCCCCAACAGTAAGACTTAATACTTTTTTTTCCCTAGTTGGAGTTGAGTTTTATTTTCCATCTCTGATATCTGCAGGTATTTTTCCAGCTTCTGCATTTTGTGAACATCTATTTATTTATAGTTGGTTCTCAATAATATTTTTTAGTTCAGGCTTGATTCTAAAAAGGTTATGGAAGTGACTTACATTTAGCAGTGGTTTAATATAATAGTTGCTTGTTTAAAGGCTTTCCTGTTGCAAAAGATTTAGCTGAGACTAGCCAGTCTCTGTGTGTTTACCGCTAACTAAGAAGACCCAGCAAGCTCATAAATTGGTTGAAATCTTGTACATCCTTTTTAAAAAGTCCATTTTTTGTAAAGTTTATTACATACAGTTTGTATACAGATATTAGTATATGTACATATGCCTTTTGGATTTTTTTCTATTGACATTATTCTTAAGGAACCTCCCTTAAGGACAGAGTGTAACTGTAGGTGTTTGCTGGGAATGTACTCTTGTTACAGGACACTTTGGTTTTGAAATTTAGGTGTAAACAGACTGTTTCATCTTTTCTCGTGGCGTGACATGTGATCAGTTTATAAATAAGACCCTTCTCCTTTAATAATGACTGTCTAGCTGCTGCTGTGATTTTGCTTTTGAATATAAGATTACCATCTGAAGTGTAACTTCTTACCATCATCCTGCCTGGCTCCTGTCTTGGCCGTTCTCTGCCATTTCCACTACTTTGTGTAGAGGCTGATAAATTTAATCCAGTTTTATTTTTCATCTTGTTACATGGCTTATGTTTTTCTCCTCTATAATGCCTCTAAATTCTATTTTTCTTTATTAATTTCAGTGTTTTATTAAAATGGTTTTCTTATTGATAAGTTATCCCCCATACCCAGTGTTTCATCCAGTTTGATGTACTTCAGGAATGTTCTGTTCATTAAATACAGAAAGTATTAAAAAGCTACTGATCATCACAATTACATTTGAGAATTGCATCCCAGACTAGAAGAAGATGGTTTAACAGATGTTAAACTGAAACATGCCATTAAGTCTTTGGATGAAGTATGAAATGGGACTGTCTCGTTTCTTTCCAAGCTAACAGCCAAATGCATGGCTAAAAGGATTTTCACTGGGTTTATCTGAGCAACTGTCCTGTAAAAACAGTAACTACAGATGTAAGTAAAAGTTGGGGTGGGTGGGTGTGTTGTGGTTTGGTTTTTGTTTTTGTTTTTTTTTTTTCCTAGACTTACTTTAATACGTAAGAACTCTATTTTAAATCCTGTTATATTCCTGCGACTAACCTTTGCCTAAATCTTGCTATGTCCAGTAGCACTAGAAACCAATACAGTGTGAAAAGTTCTAACTATAACGTTGATATGGATTTCTTTGCCATTGCAGAACTCACATTAGGGTGATGAAAC
Organism: Larus michahellis; assembly: GCF_964199755.1. Lineage (NCBI taxonomy): Eukaryota > Metazoa > Chordata > Aves > Charadriiformes > Laridae > Larus > Larus michahellis. Next base: position 110,739,034 of record NC_133898.1, read on the forward strand.
CATAGAATTCAATTTTGCCACTTTAAATTTAGAAAGAAGCTATAAATATTTGCGCCCACCTTATTCAGAAATGAAGCAGTTAGATATGGCTTTGCTTGGTTGGTTTTGGCAGAACAACACGGTTTAATAGAATAGGAAAAAAAAATAATGGAAAAGCTTGAAAAAGAATGAAGGTGGTGGAGCTGTATTAGCATAAAGGGGAAGGATAGCAAGAGTGGGATGAATTAAAACCTGCTATTCCATTACAAAAAAACATGATGCCTTTATATTGACCATACTTGGCTAGTCTAGATTAAGAAAACGGATAGGTCGCTTTTAATTACACTCCCGGTTTTTTCATTTACCTTTTGATGTATCAACAGGAACATTTATTAATCAGCTGAAGTCCTACTAGGGTAAGCTACATGGTACCACTAATAGAAATGATCACATTAATTTTTTTAGAATCTCTTAACTGTGTCTTAAATAATCTCCAAAGAGAATGTTCTCGTGGTCTTTTCATCTATTGCAAAGTGGTTTAGTTTCAAGTGTGAAATTTATGCTTTCTTATTTAACTGGTATGAATCTGCTGTAAGCATAGGAGCATCTTAATATTCTTAGGCTATTTAATTCTGTGCTACTCTCCAGTTGCCTGAAAAATTAGATGTAGTAATAAGCAAGCAACTTGCTTAAAGAAATTATCTAAATCAAAATAAAACTAGGCAATTTTTCTAGTAGTTTGTGCCTTGGCTGTTTTCTGGGATAAAGTCTGTATTCTAACATATTCAACTATGTGGCCCTATTATTTAGCATTGATTAGAATTTTTTAGCAGGCAATTTTTATTCAGCGTGACATTCTGAAAGTTCATTTTTCCAAGCATGCGTTACAGACTCAAATATTTGTGTCTGATGTTTGAAGAGGTGCATGAGGATGACAATGATCAATCATATCTAATTAGCTCATGACACAGTGTGCTTGCAGTAATTAAACAAGACATTACCACTTACTTTCTAATGATTAAGATCACGCAGATTGAGAGACAGCTGTTAATCACTTTTCTTGCAAGGCTAATGTCATTAACAGAAAATCCCAATGATCTACCCTAAGGCTATTTTTAAAAGAGGTGGACAGGCTGTGATGTAAGCAATAAAATAGATTTTTAAATTTTGCATTTTGAGAGCATCTTTTCAAACTTCTGCTAACCTTCAGTTAGTATTCTTTCCTATTTGTTGCTATATGCCGCTTAAATATTTAGGAAAAACTCTGTTCTGAGTTGCTAGACAGTGATATTGTCACACTGCAATTAATATCTTCTAAGAGCTTGTAATGCTAATATACCTTTTACAACTGTATGTAGTGAAATGTCAATCCATAATATTGTCATTAACAAATGCAGACATTTAAAAAGAAATAAGATCTATCTTTACGAAAGCAGTAATTTCCAAGGTGCATACTGCAGATATAATGTGTGCTTTTTGGAAAAATACACTCAAATGTTAATATCTGTTAAATATCTGTTCTTGACCATCTTTATTTCTGATGCTGATTGTTACCATGTATTGCACTGAAAACTTGCAGTATATTGTAATTCAGTATCTTAATTGACCTACCATGGAATCACTGATGTCCATCAGACATATCCCACTGGCTTTGTTGTGAATGGGAATCACCTCTTTAAAATGGGTTATCAGGAATTCGTGATCTTCTTGACTAATTGAGAACAGTGATTATGGAGACTAAGAAACTATGAAATGGGGTTACAGCTCTAATAAAAATGCACAATCTAATGTCAGTCTTGAAATGCTCAAGAGAATTTAAAAATAATAAGACAAGGATAAGCACTTTATAGCTGTTTATTCGTTGAGTCTACAAAGCAGCTGGGTGGGGTTTTTTTTTGCTTAATTCTTTGTGATCTTGACTTGAGTATTTGCTTGTTTTAAACAGGAGCTGAAAGAAAATGCATGTGTTCCAAGTACATCTTAAAAGTTAAGCAGCTATTAAGTCAGTTTGGCTGTATATTATTCTAGATTAAAAGGGATTCTTTTTTGTTGATTTTGCAATATTGAAAATAATCTACTGTTAAAAATTAACATTGGCGGCTGCTTTCCAACTGGAATGAAATTCGGACTTAACTTGATTTTTGCTTTAATTTGAAATATTTCCCTTCAAACTACTTTAAAAATATCTGCCTTCAAACCCAAATGAAAGCTGAAGGGCTGGACCGCTGGGGCAGCCACAAGTTTTATCAGCTGCAACAGCGCAGCGAGATGTCGGTGCTGGGGTGGTTCTCCTTGTTGGGAAGGGAGGCAGAAGCAGCTGCTGGTGGGCTACGTGTGCGTGTGAACGTGGAGGGCATGAACTGGGGTTTGTGGCCCCTGACACAACTGTAGATGTGTCCATCATAGTCCTGGCCCTTTGGCTCTCAGATGGGGGTAAGCAGGATTGCTGGGCGTAATGGGTGTGGTAGCATTGCCACATCCTTCTCTACGTGGAAACTGGATGATCATGATACTGGTGATGGTGGGCAGTAGTATTTTAGAGCAGAAGGGTGTCTGTTCCAAAGCACTGATCTCATCCAAATAATTTGCGTCATCTTCTGACACTTTTGTCTGTAGTAAATGTAGTAAATATAAGCAATGATAATGATTTTTTTCCCCTGATCCTTTTTTTAGTTAGATTAGGTTTAGTTTGTTATGCATTCATCTGTCACAGCAAACAAAAAAATGAAAATTTTTAATTAACATTATTATTATTGGTTTTGTTATTACTTCGACACAAGGAAATAAATATACCTGTTAGTTGCTACGCTATTGCTATTGCCGCAGTCTGGATTGGTGGGTGGAAAACAGCTTGGATGCTCAGGATGAGGGTAATGGTTAATGGATTGTCCTCTACTTGGATTCCTGTGGCAAGTGGTGTTCTTCAGGGTTCTATCCTGTGCCCCATACTCTTTAACATCTCTGTCAGTGACCTGGAGGAACTCACGGAGAGCTTGCTGGTCACACTAAATTGGAGGGTGCAGTCAGTACACCACTGACAAAGACTTAGGCAGGCTAGAGAAATAGACTGCCAGGAAATTCAAGAAATACATGAAGTAAACTTATGAAATTCAACAAAGTCAAATGCCAAGTGCTGCACCTGGGATGGAAGAGCCCCTGGCAATGATACAGGCTGGGGACTGCCTGTCCAGGGAGCAGCTCTGCGAAGAGACCCTGGTGGTTCTAGTGGGCATTGAATTGTACTTGAGCCTGCACAGGAGTCAATCTCCCCCTGGGAAGGGATTACCCATCTCTCTCTCTACTCAGTAGACTGTGTCAAGAATACTGCATGCATTTTTTTTATTCTCCCAGGGCAAAAAAAACCCATTGATAACCTGGTGCAAGTTCATTGCGGGGCCACTATTTGCCCGGTGAGGAAGCTGGGCTTGTTGAGCCTGGAGAAGGCTTCAGGCATGCTAAAGGCAGCCTTTCCATGTCAACAAGGAGGATATCAAGAAGATGGAGCAAGGCCCTCCACAATGGTGCATGAGTGGGCAGGAGACAACAAGCAGAACTTAAAATCAGATACAAGGAAAAGCTTTTCTTCATGAGGACAGTCAAGCAGCGGAGCTGGTTGCCCAGCAAGGTTGGGTAGTCTTCAACCTTTAGAGGCTTTCAGACTGGGCTGATTGCATAGTTGCCTTGCTTTGAGGTTGGGCATCAAACCTCCCAAAGTCCCTTCATATCTGTGATGGTGAGAATACTGTGAAAGTGTTTTCTCTCCTGATCTGCAGGAGTCTTGAACTATTCTGAGATATGGGACAAATCCGTACCATTTTGTCCTCCATAGCATTTTTACAGGTGGTTCTTCTGACTTTTTTTGTAGAACCCTCCATGCCCCTAGTACTGGGGAACCATTACCTGTCCAGATAGTCTAAGGGCTCCATTATCATTATAGTCAGAATTTCTTAAAGGAAAGAGTATAAAGGTTAAGGATTTTTAGCTCAGTAGTTGTGAAACAGTGTAAGTAGGTGTAAAAGCTGTAGTATGCTAAACCTGAGAAAAAGGACAACTCCATGTGTATTTACAGGGAAAACATATTCTCTAAGGGAGCTCTGTATGACTAATTTTAGAAAGCTATAATTAATCTCTGTCTTGTATCTACTTTTCGTTTTACCAAATGTTTCTTTGGTGCTTACAGTGCTATTGGAATCATTAATTTTCTGCATTCCACAGCTGTGTTACCACTATCTTTATGTATTTGCTATTTGTCCTTATCCATTTGTCCCATGTTGGTTCATTGAAAAGCCTGGGTTTGTGTTTTCACTCAAAGCCCCTTAAGCCTAGAATTATCTTCTGGTCATGAAAGACATAAGTACAGTTCTTCTTAGGGTACTGTCTTTCTTCAGATTAAGTGCTATAAAAATTATGATTATTAACAAATTTCACTGTAAACGTCACTCATCAATTGTTAAAGCCCCTAAATGGTAAACAACTTTAGGTCTTAATAGTTATTTTTCATCTCTCCTAGGGCAATTGCAAGTTCTTCAGTGCAGGTGTCCTTCTACAGCCAGTTGTGCTTTCTCCTGGATGCAGAGATTCAGGCATATGCGAGAAGTCATGTAACTCTAAATCTTAGCATCAAAGGCAAATAGATCTGAAAGCAGTTGTCTTGTCTGGGATTTTGCCCTGTGAGAGGATTAGTACCTGTACCATTTGGGAAGATGTTTGTTTAATTTTCTCTCAGAATCCCTTAGCGATGGATGTCCGTAATCTGTCCTAGCAATCTGTTCAAGGACTTCAGTTTCATTGTAGCTGGAATGTGTTACAGGGAGATTTCGGAATTATTTTCTTATCTGATTGTTCCATTTGTTTTTGCAATAGATTTTGAAGTACTTAAAGCTGTCATTATGTCCTCTTGTTTTATGTCTTTAATAAACAACCTGAATTTGTGCTGAATTACTTATAGGTCCCATTTTCCAGATTTCTGATACTTTTCATTTTTTTTTGTATTTCACATGACGGTTTTCAGTTCGTTACCTCTTCTATGTAGTGTAGCCACGACATAATACTGTATAAAAGGAAACAGTATACTGGAATGTATTAAATGCAATACTGGTGATAGATTATTACTTCATGGACATGAAATTATTCCTCCCTCACGTTCATCAGTGTTTAAGGAAACTTCTGTACTGCCCAGCTGAAGAACTGTGTTTACTTTTGGGCATTATCTTGTGACAGTGAGAAAAAGCAAATCAGTAGGAAAGAGTCTGAAGGAGAGCAGTCAAAATATCTGCTTGCCTTTATTGCAACAAGATATTGATGCCAATATTTTGCTTTCAGTCCTCGCTGCTACCTGCCTGTTTTCTTTCCTTAAGAAATGGTGAAGAAAAGCTTTTCTTCTTCCATGCAAGTGACTGTTCTTCCTGGTGTAGCACCTTGCACTTTTTTTCTGTTACAATTCATCCCGTTTTTACATCTTTTTTTTTTTAATGTTAGTTAATGCTATTTTTAATTTGAATTCTGTCCTTCTCTGAGAAAATGCCTTTGTCTTTTGATCACGATAGTAGATGTGGTGTAGAAAACATATCAGTTATGAAAGAGAGAGAGTAAATTTGAGCCTGCGTTAACTTAGTGGCCAGAGCACTGGCTATGTGGGACATCCTGAAGTTCCCTTTCTGCCTAATCTGAAGTGATGTAGGATAAAAATCAGTGACTGATTCTCATGCGTCTTCAGCCAAGTGTTCCAACCATCAGTGTAGCACAGATACAGAATTTCAACAGAGTTGTTTTCATTAAAAAAATTGAAATTGGATTAGAGAATTTTATCACTAGACCTCTGAGGTGTAAATATTGCTGATAAAATATTTGTCTGGAAATATAATGTGGAGTTTCAGTTGGAAAAAAGTTCAAATATAATGCTTAAAGAATTTTATTTACAAATGAAGAAAGGTCATTTATAAATTAATTTTAGCAGTTAAAAATTGAACTGCCATGCCATTGAAGCTATGGATATATTTATTAAGGATGAAGATCAGCAAATGGTGATTTCTGCTGGAGGACCAATGTAAGTCAGTGCAGAGGATTTTTTAGATGAAGTAGGGGATGATCCATTTTTATAAGAGTCTAAGACACTAATACTCCATTTAATTGACAACAGCAGTGATAACAATGGCTAAAATACGCTTAGGCAGAGAAAATAAGAGCGAGGTTTGGAGTTATCGAGAACTTCATAGTTTAAGTCAAAATAGTACCACTGCAGCGCCTGTACTCTTACATTTGCTCTGAATACATACAAATACATTATATGATTTTATTATGAATCTCATCTGAATTTTCTGATCATCTGTGTAAGAGTCTTGAACATTTTCTGCCTGTCTTCAGTTACTGGCATGAAAAGCCTGACAAATACTGCTCTAATGCATTTAACAAACAAATGGACATAAGTAAATGGTTTCTATAAGAAAGCATAGTACACCTCAATACCGTTTTTAAACTCTGCCTCATTTTTTGCAAGCTTTTTCAAAATAAAACTTACAGCAGTGAAGATAAGTATTTTATGCCAGTAAGACTGAAGGCTGGCTTAGAGATGTCTACTTTGAAACAGAATTTGCAGCTGTGAGCTTTGGGCTGCAGATACAGTGTACTGAAAGAGTTACGATATTTTGAGTAGGGTCTCAAAATATTATGCTGAATGGGGAGCCCTTTAAAGCAAGTACGCTGGCTAGGGACCTGCCTTAAGTAGTCTGTAATAAAACTGATAAAAGGATTCATCTGCAATTCTAGCTCCCTCTAGAGAGTGATGTTTTCTTCTGTGTGGTCTTGAGAGTTTTTGAGCTTGCTTGGGAAAGTAGGTTTCAGTGTTGTTTTGTTTTCTTTCAAAACCAGAGCTGTGACTAAGCTTTCTTGAAAGTCACAGCTGCTGTGATGCCTGTGTTACTGATCTCCTTTTCTCTTCCTCCCACCGCATATGTGGACGTGCACACACACATACCACTTACCCCTCTTCCTGAGGCCAGTGTCTAGAAGAGATATGAAAATCAACATTTAATTTCCTCATCTGCCCAAGTGAGTTTAAATTTACATTCCCCTACCTCTCATTGTAAGCACTTAAATCCTATTGAGATGCAACTCCCTGTGTACTTTCCATATTTATTTTTTTAGTTGCAAAATACATGTAAATTTGGTATGTGATCTCTTAACATTACTACATCATTTTGGGGAGTTATTTCCACTTTTCAGTCCTCGCTTTGGTATCAGTTATTGGAATAACTAATGTATTGACAGTTTTTAAATGAGAAATAAAGACAAACATAGCATAGTTAAAATGCTGGCTATACATCTAAGTTCCCATTAAAAGGTCCTCGTTTGAAGAAGCATTTTGTCTGGGATGGGATTTGCCTGCTAGAGTTACATATGCCAACAAAAAGAGAGAACAGCAGAATGTGCCGAACTCTGATTCAAAACCATTTATAATAGTCTAAAAAAAAGCCAACTTGAAAGGCTGAGAGAAGTCTAGATTAATCTTATTGATTCTGAAAGCAAATAAGGTATTGCTGCATGTCATCTTGGATCACATCAGGAGTTAGATGGAGTGTGAGGTAGGTATTGGATTTTAATAGGAATAGATGAGCTTCAGTGAGACTTTCAGTTTAAGTAGTGTGATGGAAAATGCTAAGCTATTTAGTTGGTCACTTTACATATTTCGTTCGTTACTTGATCATCTGTTACAAATGAAAGTTCAGGGGGTTTTTCATTGTGTTACTTCTAACTGTATGTAACAATTACAAGCCAGAGAAGTGTTTCAGGCTTAGGCTGTATAAAGTGCTCTCTAGAGTTCTGTTCTCTTGATGTTTCTGTGAAGTATAGTCTGGTACATCAGCAGAAGTAATAGCAGTTGCCAGTCCAGGTGGGATAGCGACGCACAACCTCTGACCAGCAGCAAAATCGGGGGATGGTGGTTTTTCAAGGCAGTTCTACTGTTTGAAAATACTTGCTGTTACGCAGCATGACTTTTAAGTGGATGGTGTCGACATATTTCTCATACGTTGTCGTTCATAAAATTATATTGATGAAACATCCGCAAGTGCTGGGAATTTAAAAAGTTTCAAAACTTGGGAAAATGAAGAAATGTTGGTTTCCAAACAAGTGAGAATGATTAAGGCTCTCACTGAGCTTCGTTTCCGTTAGGTATTCCCAGCAAACACGAAGGACAAGATTTATCTGCCTGGAATTAGACACTTGTGCCTGAGTTGTTACTTTTATTTATTTTTTAAGTCACAGTAGAGAGCTATTTGTTCCCTTTCAGATGGATGTCTAGAAGACATGAGGTAAATCATGCTTCAGAGATGTCTGTTGCTCATTACTGGCTTGACAGAATCTAAATGTCTGTCCTAGATGTGGATTTCTACACTGTAAATCTTTGGTGAGATCCATTTCAAGCGGAAGATACCTACATGCTGGCATGGAGAGCGTCTACATTCCATTATAGTCATGGAAATCTGGTCTCGCCTCCAGGTGGATAAGGTCCTGGATGTCCTAAAAAGTCTGCGTCAGCCTTACGTGTGTGGAGGTCTTAGCTACACTTTAAGTGGCAGCAGTGGCCTACGTGGGGACAGTTGCTTTCAGCCCAGGGGCAGCAGAACCTCATGAGCAATTCAGCTGAGAAACTTCTGTTTCTATACTTCAGGGCAAATTCAATTGCTCCGTGGGCTGCATTTTGCATTTCTACTGTAAGGGAGGCTTTGACACTCAGTTGCTGTTTAGAGCTACACCATGCCTAAATTTAACTGCCTTAAGCTTAAACTGCTCCTGCTTCAAAGACCAAAAGGATTTACTGACAATCACCACAGACCTTTCTCCCTAATTTTATTGAAATGAAAATATAATTATGAAGATAATGTTCCATGTCTGATTTTATTTTAAAATCCCTTGAGCGTTCATGCAGTGCACAGGGTATGAGTCGTCTTTAATTCATTACTCTGTCCTTTATGCAGTCTACTGTTTAACAAACATAGATGAACAACTTCATTTTAAATGGTCTTCTAGAAACAAACACTGCACCGAAGCCTTGAATTGTGCTTGATTATTCTTCACTTGCATAGAGGAAAGTGCAGTGTTGTGAGGATATAGTTATATACATTATAAACTAATAAACAAATACTACTTTTAAATACAATCATCCATTTCAGAACAGATGCTTTGCTTTTTCTCTTCTGTGCAATGACGGAAAAGCACTGAAATTGCATTAGTCTACTTGTTTTAACCAGTTAGCTATAAACAGTCCTAATTCCACAGGTTTTGTTTAAGGAAATATCTGACTGAGTATTAGCAAGAGATTTTGTGCATAAGGAGATAAACTAAAAATTAAAATGGAATGTCTTTTCTACTGCTCGCAGAGAAAATATTGTTTATGCCAAAATACTTGGCTATCCAATAGAGTTTACTAGTTATTAGTCTAGTGATGATGTAACTTCAGAAATGAATGTCCATCTTGACCTAAACAAATAGAAACTAACACCTGTATTTATTTCTGTGTTTTACAATGTGAAAACACAGTTTTGTATGAGGACAGAACTCTATATCATAAAGGCAATGTTTATGGTGGGTACAGGTCTCTTTCTGACACAGTGGAAGGAGCGTCTCTCAGTCAGGAGCAATATTACACTTCTCCACGTCTTACTGAAACTGGAAAAGGTGTTCACATACGTTTGTACATACCTATCTGCTTCTAATACAGTTTCATAATAAGTTGAACAATTAAAACCAAATAGGACATCATTCAACGGCAGCACTCCTTTGTGGGACAGTACAATGAAGATTTATTTTTTTATAAATATTTTTTACATATTAATGTTTACTTCAAAGACCATTTAGCCCATGTTTTACAGTACAGAAGAGGCTTTTCGTGTCTAAACTATCTGAAGCCTGAAAAGCAAACCAGTTTGCCACTTTGTGTAAACTTTGCTGGTTTATATGCATTTTATGTATTGAATGGGACAGAGTTGTTATTTATCATTTTGAAATGTTCATATTCTTAAACTTTGTTTCTGTGCCTTGCTTTCACAGACTAAAACTAGTATTGCATTGTTGTATGATGAAGTATCCGAAAATGCTTATGACATCCGACTGAAGCTTACAAAAGAGGTATTAACAATTCAAAAACAAGATGTCGTCTGTGTTAGTGGAAGTGATCACAGTGCAAATGTAAGTGCTTCTATATCTCTGTGCTTTCGACTGTGCACTTTAATGTCTTCTGCAGAGATCAGTTTATGGTATTGGAGTGCAAGAGATTTTATTGGGTAACAGAAATACGTGTAATGATCAGTTGTTGGGTTTTTTCTGCATGCTTATGTTCACGCGTATAAGAACTTTTTGTTTGGCCAGTGCTGTATGTCCTTTATTCTGACATGTATAACCTTAACAGGAGAGAAAATGTCTATAAATACTGAGATTACAGCATTCTTCCACCAAACACTGTTAGGCCGTGAAGAAAAAAAATATTTCCTGTTGAAAGCATTTTAAGAGGAAACTAATACATTGGAGTTTTCTTCATTTGTGTATAAAGTATTGACAGGATCTCTGTTCAAGGGCACAGAGCTGGCTGAGAGAACACTTGACAGACACTTATTTCACTTTAATTCTCTTTCAGGCACAGATGGGTCTTAATCAGTGCCAGCATGTATGTCATGCTTTTGTTCTCCGAAATTCAGTTATGCTGCTTTCCAAAACATGTGATGCCCTAAGCTATAGAGGAATTTTCTGTATTGCTATTTAGTAATGTCACTAGAAAAATGGGTGGCATTTTGCATAGGTGTGGTGTCTAAGTTGTGGACATCCCCAAATGGTGTATTTTATTTCCTTATATAAACAGTGTTCCTCTTAAAACTAAGTGTGGGTATCCCAAATTTTACCAAGTAAAATAAATTTCATGAATTGTGCTGGTGTTTTCTAGACTGAACAATTCATGGCAGCCCCCTCAGAGAGCCAAGGGGGAGCCTTTCTGTCCGTTTGCTGTATTGCATGTCTCATGTAAACATAAAATCTGGCACTAGGGGACATCAAGTGAGTTTGTAATACTATGCTAAGAACTAGGAGCCAAAGACTCTGTAGTGGGTATCTGTGTATACATATATCTATATGAGTGTGTGTCAGAGAGCGTCTGCCTATATAACACAAAATCATGTTTTATTTCTGCCATAGTAAATATTTATATTAATTGTTTACTATCATACAAAAAATAATTTGAAATAGCTTTTAGTAGCTAGAAACACTATGTACTGGCTTCAAAACTTGTCTGCGGAACTTGGTGGAACACGATTTGCTTGTAAAAATGTTCAAAAAGGTTGCATTAGTTGGCACTAGTGGGAAGCCACTCAGTGAAGTGAAAGGCATGTCCAGTTATAGTTGGTTTGCTGAAATAAATGTAATCCTCAGCCAAAAATCATCAGCTTGCATATACTTTCTACTTCACTGAGAAGCATGAAAAGCTGCAGCTTTTAATTGCAGATATTAAGACTGAGAAACCGGGATCTGTTTAGCCTGGAGAAGAGAAGACTGAGAGGGGACCTCATCAGTGCTTATGAAATATCTAAATGGCGGGTGTCAAGAGGACGGCGACAGACTCTTTTCAGTGGTGCCCAGTGAAAGGACAAGGGGTAACGGGCTCATGTGGTTTTGGCTGAGTTGGCCAATCAGAATGACAGATGGCCCCTCCTCCCCCCTATCTCCAAAGACAGGAGAGGAAGAGATAAGGAGATTTACAAGTTTAGAAAAAGAACTAAACTACTTTAATGAAAATATTAATAAATAATGAAATAATAATAATAAAATACAACTTTTAAAAAGTACAATATATACAAAACCACATCCAGCTCCCAGGATGATGATTGCAGCAGGCACAGGGAAAGTCACAGACTGGGGTCAGCAACGGACAGGAGCTGGATTCTGGATCTGGACTCAGAAATGCTTGGATCGGGATCAAAGGCAGACGAACAGACAGGGTCCTCCTCAGACGTCAGCCACTGAAGGAAAAGAAGTTGACCCTTTGATCCCTTAGCTTTTATACTGAGTGTGAGGCAGATGGGATGGAATACCCAGTTGATCAGTTTGGAGTCACCTGTCCTGTCCGCTCCTCCCCTCAGGTGTGACCCCTCTATGCTTTTCCACTTCCAACCCTCTAATGGGGCAAATAATGAAATCAGCTGACCTTGGTTGTTATAGCAATAAGTATAAGCAAGAGCCTCTCTGCATACCATTCCTTGGTATAATCAGGTTTTATCACTCTGAGAGTGAACAGTTTCTGAACAATATACTGTTAATTTCAGAGTTTAGTCAGTTAGAAGAGGCCCAGCTGAAAAGTAAAATTACAAAACAGAAAATTGATTCTGTTTACCTCAAACCAGGACACAGGCACAAGCCAGGACACAGGAAATTGCATCTCGACATGAGGAGGAACTTCTTTACCCTGAGGGTGGCAGAACACTGGAACAGGCTGCCCAGAGAGGTGGTGGAGTCTCCATCTTTGGAGACATTCAAAACCCGCCTGGATGTGTTCCTGTGCAACCTGCTCTAGGTGACCCTGCTCTGGCAGGGAGGTTGGACTAGATGATCTTCAGAGGTCCCTTCCAACCCCTACCATTCTGTGATTCAGCACAGGCTGTGACTGCGTCTGAGAAAATGTTGTATTAAATATGTACATGTATTGATCTTCACTCTTTGGTCACTCAAAAATACCCAAAACCCCAGCCCCCTGCCCCAAAAACCCCCACAAAACAGCAAAAAAAAAAACCTAAAAAAAAAAACCACTCCAAAACACAAAAACAAAACACCAAGTCTGCCTCTTCCTTTTAATATCAGAACTTGGGCTGAGTCTGATCTTGAACCAAATAGAAAATATTGGAACACTAGCATTTAATATAACGGCCAATCGAGTGTAACATGAACACTGTAATTTTTACAGTATATAAACTGCTAGCGTATAGGAGCTCAACAGCAGAATTAGAAATCAGGCTGAAATAGCTGGTAGTTCTCTAGCAGTGTTTTTGGTAATTCTGAAGTTTCACATTTACAGCTACACAAGATAAATTCCAAAGAGATAAATGCTTTACTTTTCACAGTGGTTCAAGAAAATAAGTTTCATCCCTGTGCTGTATGATTCAAAATATTAATAGAAAATTGTAACCTGAAAGTCAATTCTATAACAGTCATAAACAATCACATTGTCCTACTGATTTATTCTCTTTCTTTCTGTGCTTTTTCTGTCTCGGGTATTCATAGTTAATCTGTATTTTACAGAATACAGGATCTATTCATCAAACTAGATCCTTTGCAACAAAAATAGAAATAACTTGTTTGCTTTCTTTCTGTAGTCACCTCAAACATATAGGAGCATAAAAAAAAAATCTTTTGTTTTTAGAGTAACTTTTTGTCTTAGGTAGGAAATGTGAATGGAAAAATATTGAAAAAGAAAGTTCTGTGTCTACCTGTGGTAATACTTTTGTTTTCCAGCCAGTTTTGTGGGACAGAATTCATGGGATGCATTTGCATCCAGCCTCCCTTTTGCCAACAGGTTCATTGATCCTGAGGAACGCTGAGGACAGGATTTGCAACCGTGTGTAATTAGCTCTGCTAGCCCCATCCAGTTCTGAATGCTGTAGGGAGGACTGGCAAAGACATCAGTGATCTGCTGGTGCTGCGGTCGTGGGCTGAAGTTTCAGCAATAGAAATTATTCCCAAGGATAAAAGGTTCTCACTAGAAAATACCTTTTACTACCATCATCTAGATTCTGGTTTCATATTTTGCTGTCTGCCATTCATTTAAGTGCTGCTTGTAAGCACTGAGAAAGGTTCACCTTTGATGAGAAATTGTAGAGCTGGCTTTCTACAATTTAACGGCAGCTCAGCCTATTTCACTAGTTCTTGCTATTTTGTGCTTGGGTGTAGAGTAACGAGAGAGAGAAGAGCATGGTTTGTGAAATTCAAGATGTGCAAAGAAGAAATACTATAAAGGCAACTGTTTCTTTTCCTTAGTATTAAAATTTTTCACAGTAGACAAAATTACTTTTAAATATCTGTAAAAATCCTTCCGGAAGTGGAACCATTGTGGGAAATACTGTTTTCCAGTGTGTTGTTATCTATTATTACATTTATAAAAATAATTTATATGTAACTATATATATTTATGTATTTTGTATTTGTGTGATTAAACATGTGATCTTTCCACCAAGATGTATTTCAGAACTTCAGACTTGGCAAATCTAAGTCTTCATGACTTAGTATTAGGTTTGGGGTGTTCAGATTTCAATAGGAAAAAGGCATGTTTCATAGGAAGTAGGAGAATGTATGGGTGCATCAGAATTGGTGCACGCTCATAGAAGCCAAGCACAAGGTATTGACAGAAATCATGTATTGGGAAAAAAAAAATAGATATTTTTCAAAATCTTCTAAGTATTTTTAATAGAAGATATCTTTTTCCCTCAGATTTAAAGTTTAACAATACTCACAGAAAGGAATTAATTGTATGACAGACAGGGAGAGATCCATTTTCAGTTAAAAGAGAGACAGGGAGGCATTCATTTTTATACTTTATGCTTCATTAAGGTATGATTTTGCTTTAATTTTTTGTTATTCCGCATGCTAAAATTAATTTCTTACATACAGCGCCTCACCCTTGATACCCCTTGTTTTTCTTCCGTGTATATTGCTGTCATCCTTCTCCTGTTGTCAGCCCACAGCTTTATGCCTCTCCTCTTTTCATAATCAATTTTTTTTCTTTTATTTTGTATTATATTCCTGTATCGGTTTTTCCCCTGCTAATTCCACTTGCAAAGTAAGAAGAAGAAAAGAAGCGCATCTGGCTTTTTATCAAAATCAGTGCTTCTCACAGCTGAATTGTCTCTGACTGTGTCAGTGGTCGGGCAAACAGGTTTCTAACGGAGGCACCTGGCATCTTGGTTGGAAGAGGTCTCCTCAGGGGCTTATGTGAGTCTATTCTAATAGAATTAGAATAGCAAAAACCTTTGCATCCTGGGTACCCAATTGTCCAGTTTCACAAGCCTTGTCTTAGCTGGACTTTATCAGAATGAAGCAAGGTAGGTGAATAGGGAAGAAAAATAGCAAGATTGGTTGTTTTGTTGATCAAAAAAATAGAAACAGTGCCTGAAAGTACTGTTTAAATCCCTGATGAGATTGCTATGACATTTTCTTTGTAACTGAAATGCTAATAAGGACAAAGAAGAATGTCTTTGTTGGATCTGCATTAAAGTCTGAAGTTTTGGGTTTTTTTTAACCCAAGGAAATGTCTGTCTAGATAACTACTAATATTACTGCTTGCCCAGTGTCTGTTCTACCATTGCTGAGATGGTATTTTAGTTCAAAATTATTTTTAAAAAGCTAATAATTAACATTTTCTCTCTTTTTGGAAGCACCAAATGGGTGATTAAGAAAGACTTATCCTTTTGAAATTAAGATCATTCGCATGGAGAAAATTTATTATTTAACCATTTGTTACTTGTTTTCCATGCTCTAGAAAGCTGATCTAGATATTTAGAAGATAGCTATCAAGTAAATCCTTAGGATCTTTATTATGAAAGGTCATAAGCTTGTGTTGCTGTCACTTTTAGAACAGTTAAAAGTTTGTATCACAAAATAAATACTAAATGTGATTATTCATCAGCATGACAAAAAAACCTTTATTATTAAAGATAAAAAGACTAAGTAGCTCAAGTAAAAAGGCTAATAAATGTAATGGAACAGAAGAATTTGAAGGACACTATGGATATCCCTGAAAAATAATCTCTCCCTGAAATGTGGAAAGAGTCCAGCTAAGGATAAGCGCTCATACAAACAAGATAGAAGAAAGGCAGCAACGACATTGGTAAACCAGGCATATGTACAAACATACGTGTCCATTATTAAAATTTCAATTGATCTGTTACACCTGGAGCCATGGCAGACTGTCAGGACTGGTAAATTGCAACTGTATTGTGAGAGCTTGTGTAGCAGTTTAAAGTCTTCAGCAGTTACGGGCAAGATATCTGACTGTGATGGAAGCATAAGCCTTTCCAGTTATGGTATGTGGAATATTGATGGGTGCAACCTCTGTGGTTCACCTTTGTCTTCACACCAGACAATGTGTGAAATGTTGTGCAAAGTGAATGCAAATGAAATTACTCAAATAAAGACCAGCTGTGTTCTGGCAGGATTTAGCTATAATTGATTGTTATAGGATGCCTTTTTAATTGAAAGAAATAAGCCCATTTTTAATGGGAAAAGAAAGAAGTGCAGTCGTGCCTTGACACAGAGTCTTATATATGTTATTAGTAACTATGGAAATCCATATTTATGGCTGATCTGCATATAGTTAATCTGTATCCTCAGTCTGAGAACAGTCTGGGTCCTAGGTCCTTGAATACTACTTGTCAAAGAAAGCTCCTGTCCCAAATTAAGCGTCTTACAACTCAGTAGAGGGGTTCCTGAGGATTCCTGTGAAGTCATACTGAGACTGAATATGTTTCATTCAGACACATTTAATATGAGCACCACACCCTAGACAATTTGTCACATCATGGATTTGTCACAGTCATCTTTACTAGAACAGATCATGTAAGAATTTAGATTGAAAGCTACCTCTCGAGGTTGTCTAATTCAACCCACTGGTCAAAGTTGGGATAGCTCCCAAGTTTGGACAAGTTGCTGAGGGCTTTGTCCATTCATGTTTAGAGTATGTCCAAGGATGGAGATGCTAGCAGCTCTCTGGGCAGCCTCTTCTGATGCGTAACCTCTGTCACGGTGAAATTATTTCCTGTTGTTATGTGTAATCGGAATTTCCTTTGCTGCAAGTTGTGACTGCTGCCTCTCATTCTTTTTCTTTGTACATCTGTGAGAACAATCTGGTTCTGGTTTTTTGTATAATACTTCTTTAGGTTGGCAGGTTTTGAAAATCAAATGAGTGACTTAATTTTACTCTAAAAAAAACCCAAACAAACAAACAAATTCCAAAAAACTCAACAACAAAACCCCACAACCAAAAAACTCCTTCCCCCACCCTTCCCCCCGAAAAAAAAACCTAAAAGCCAAAACCCCCTTTTAATCTACAGTAATAGAAACAACATATTTTTACCAGTTTATCTTATTATAATTATTATTCCATATTTGGTAAGAATTCTCTGCAGCTGTCACGATCAACAATCTTTTGCTTTCTGTCTGCTTGTTTCCTTATTACAGCTTGCCCTCCTCTTCATGGAAGTGGAGAATAAGGCATCACCTGATGCCATGGAGGACTAATTCGTGTCTTTCCTTCTCTTTCTCAACTTTTCTTGACTTAAATTTCCACTGTCTCCATAACTTGTTCTACTTTCTGAGTTACACTGTCTTTTTAACCAATGCAACTATTTCTAAGAATACAAAACAGTCTATTAAAAATAACACAGACTTGGGACTAAAGTTCATACAGGCACCTTTTGAGCAAAAAGCTTTTCCTGAAAAGCTGGCATGTTGTAATTAATATAGCAAATCCTACGTATAATAAAGTTCTTTGATTGACTCACCATCCACGATACAGTTTTATGAAAAAGCTGTTACATTATTTTTCAATGTATTCTTTGACTGTTTACCTGGTTAATTGTAAGATGCTGGTGGTTACAGTTCCTGAGAGGGTAGTACTAATGACTCGTGGAAATGCACATACGTGGTATGTTCAGTCTGACCGAAGTGGCTAACTGTGTGACATCTACACTTTCCTCATGCTCCATTCATTTCTTAAGATTTGTTACACTCATTTTTTCATAAAGGCTGTGGGATGTATATACGTAGTAACAGCAATGAGTAAGGAAGCGATCAAAACTCAGTACTCTTCTGGTTAAGTATTCTTTGACCCTGGACTGCCACATACTGGAAGAAGGAATCTCTGTGTCCCAGTCCTAGATGATGGCACTGCGGTTCATCTGATGTGCTGTATGATGCCATATCTTTATGTAGCAGCGTAAGGCTGTGTGGTTCTAGCCTTATCGTGTGGATGCCTATATTGTTAGACTCAGTGATTAGTCATAATCCAGCACTATCTCTCATTAGAGTGCTACGCAGACTCTCTTTCCAGAGTCTGGTGTTTCTTTTGAATTCCATCTGGAAATGATTTTGGCAAGAGCAGCCCCTACCATAGTTTAAAATCCATGTTTCTATGAAGAGAGTTAGGAAACAGGCGGACTGTAACCTACAGCCACTGGGTAGGTGGAAGTTCGTTGACGGTCAGTGAGAAGTGAGAGTTGTGTGAGCAGAAGTGGAAGTCTCTGTAGAGATTTGTGGCAGAACGTTAAATACATGTAGAACAATTTGCTGAGGAAGCTCTAGGGCTGGAGACGTGGAGGGTGTGAGCTGAGAAAATCCTCATCATGGGAACTCCATATTGAGGAGAAAACTTCCTGAAGAATTTCACATATCCTTGTTCTCCACATCGTCATTTGTTGTTTTTGGATATGTAACAACCAGCAGGATGTCTGCATTCTGTGGTACGTTTTACTTGGTCTGACTTTCTACAGGGTCTGTTTCTTCAATCATTTTTTATCTCATAACTTCCTTGTGGTAGCTTCAAGAGTTGCTGAAGAAAAGGAAGACAAGGTATGTTAAGTACCTATCTTTATCTTCTTGTCCCTTCTGCTATCAGACTGTTTCTTCCCTTTCATCCATGCAGGGCAGGTTGCAGGCTTCTCTTTTAACTCTTCATATTGCACTTTCTTGTTTTGCTTCTTCCTTTCCCCTGCATGTTTCCCAAGGGCCTAGGTGGCAAGTTCTGCTGTTATTGCCATAATTGCCTAAGACTGGCTTTTATTTTCTGTTGTCAACCTGCCATGTCGTACCTGTAGTAAATTTGACATCTTACTTTCTACAAGTGAGGAGGCCTTTTGAGACTACTCTTTCCAATAAAATGACAGGTGCAACTGTAGTAGTGGGAATAAAGTTTATTTATTAAAAAAAAGTACTCTGAACAACTCTGAACAATTCAGCAATGAATGATTTCTTTGTTCACATTTTCCTGTCTTCCTGTTTAGCCACTTACCTTGCTTAAGGAATAGTCTGTTATCTGTTAAGTGTAATAGTCTGTTGTGGTTTGAGTGTGGGGCCTAGATGGGCTTAGGTACTGAGGCATATTTGATTCATGGCTATATTTAATGTTGCCAAGTCACTCAGTATCCTCGTCCCGCAGTGGGGTAGATGCCTGCCCAGGAGAGAAGCCAACACAATGGTTTCCCACAGAACCTCCCTGCCCTGTGGCAAGAACAGCCCAGGAGGACCCTGGTAAAGTCAGCCCAGTGGTCTTACTGATAAGTAGAAGCGAAAAGACTAAAAATAAATCGAAGTGTTGATGATCTTTTTCTTCCAACCTGTTCTAGCCCCTGGGAATGGACTTGTTTCTTAGAACAGTTTCAACAAAATCTGAAGAACTTGGGTGATTTCAAGTGTTCCAGCATTTTCTACCATGTGCTTCAGTTTGATATTTGGAAATAATATGTGTATTTGTGAATATTTTCATGCATACTGGCACAGAAAAGGGAGATATGGTACATGTAGAATCTTTTTCCATATATATCTGTTATATCAATAGGTGTGGATTACTTCAAGCAGAGTCGTCTTCTGAAATCTCTTTAGTACATTGTTCATTATGATAGATAGATATAATATTTTTCCTACTGAAAGATCCTTTACCATAAGTGCCGGTGGAAGGTGTTAACAACCTGGTAATAATGACATAATGGCGATGCATTGACAGGTGGATCTGAAGTCTTGCTAAAAAACAGTACCAGAAATAAGGACTGTAAGTGTCGCCTCATGTTGCCCATTAAGCTCCAATCATGTCAATTCATATCAACAAATACCAGTTTCCAGAGATAAACTCTTCTGTTGAGTCATTGTGTTTTAAAAGAATTTAGAAAGTTTTGTATGTCAAGAGCTATCTCATACCTAAAAGACAGATATTTGACCATATAGTTGTCTGAATTACGTTTGAAAGTAACATTCGTTTTGAAACTATTGAAGCGATAGGATTTTTTGTCAGCTATATAATTCTTTGTAGCTGCTTTAAGTAGCATTACACCTCCTGTTACCAAGCAATCTCTTCTCTGTACAGTTGTTGGCATGGTGTTCTTTTGTATGGTGTCTGTGTCTTCCATGTTTTAAAATTTATATTGTATCTGTTTTTCAATATGTTCTTGCCTGGCATCGTTCTTGGAGTTCTTGAAAGTTTCTACCTCACCAGTCTTTATTTCAGTATTGATGACTGAGGCCTTTTAAGGCCCTCCTCCCCCTATCTATATAGTTATATGTGGTGTTTCAGTAAAGAACTCTTCTGGAACTGGCTTTCCCTGGATTTCTAACACCTCTGAGATCTACATGTAAGCAAAACATATGGGCTGCATTTAAGAATATGTTATTTGAGCTGCTTTCATCTGTGGACTATGGCTATCAGCATCTTAAGTTGGGGCAAAATCTTTTCTGTTTAGTCACATCTTTAACAGCTTGTTCTGCAGTGCAGTTGTTTGCCTCAGTTGGCAGAACATTATATTATTTTGAAATAAAGCCCCTGTCTCCGAGCTATATGCTTTGATGAGACACAAACCCACTGGTCATGCTCTGGTCCTCCTGCAGAGTAAATGCGATTCCATGAGGGTGATAGTGACTGAGACGAAGACAGATCACATATAAATATTGCTTTTAACCCAAAATTTAAATTCTGCCCTTCAACCATTGGGGCTATGCGAATTTCATTCCTAAAAATTCCTTTTGAGTTTGTAGTCTTTCACAAAGAGTAGGCTGCTTTCCTAAATGCAGTTTGGTTGTCTTTAAGCATATGCAAATTTTTTGAGTCAAGGCCTACGTGCTCCAGTGTTTTCATGCATCAGAACAAGACAAAAGTTTTACTTAGATATGTGCCATTAGGCAATATGGATTTCCTTTAATACTTAAAGCATTAAAAAAGTGAGAATTTCAATGGCCTTCCCAGGTTTACAGTTTGTTGTTCAAAGAGAAAATAAATTTCCAAAATACATATTCTTCTACCATAGACTTAAGTTGACAGCCAGCCTGCTCGCCTAAAGAACTGCTTGACATACAAGCAGATCAAACCGCCCGTCAAACACTTAGCAGGTAAATCTACCTTCTCTTTCCATTGCTGGTACGTTTGACGTTGGTCAATGCATTTGTTTCTCAGAACTTAGATGCTAGAGAATGTCACGGCCAAATTGTTACCCTTAAACATAGTGGTAGGTGTTACAGAGACAGTATTGCTTTGAGAAACGGATAATAAAATCCTTGACAACTTGCAACAAGAAAAGGTCTCAGATAGGAATATTTCCTGTTGATATCCTGGCCAATTACAATTTTAATAATTACTATCCAAATGTGTCCTGAAGTTTCATGGAGGGCACTTATTCTTCCTCTAATCTCCTAGAAACAGAAAACAAAACAAAATGGGCCTACTATGTGGTGTGCTATGGGGGGTACAGAATTACTTCTGCTTTATAGCACAACTGGGATGAGTGATCATCATAGTATACACATTGGGTACGTTGGAAGCCTTCAGAATGAAGAGTTTTAATAAACTCTTAGATACTATTAGAGGACATCATTAGCAAAACAAAATACTAGTTCAACCGCAAAAAAAAGTCTTAATTTCAGCTTTCCTGTTCAGATTGATAATTAGTAACACTTTTCTAAAGAGTTTTCCGTGCCTATAATGAAATTAAATTACACAGCCATCATACAGTCAACTGTAGCTCTGTATATTTTGGTGTGGTTTGTTGGGGCTTTTTTAAAGACTGATACAGATGTCTGCCTCATTTTAGCCTCAAACCATAAATAAATTAGTCTGAAAAGAAAAATTATATCTAGCCTGCAGGCAAGTAAAACATGAAAAAAGTTGTTTGTATGTTTGACCGAGACATAAACACTGGGGTTTTAGCTGCGTATGTGCATGACATTATCATTAATGTCACAAAAAGATAGGGGTTTTTTCCCACAAATACTGCAATTCAGTTTTGGAAAGAAGTTCTGGAGTAGAATTTTAGTCATAGCTACTTGCAAAGCTAGTGTCGGTTTCTTTCCAGATTTTGTAATGATGAAATTTGTCATTGAATAAGAATTCAGAACTGAGCAATACCTAAAACGTGCTGAGCCCAATGTCCTTTTTCCAACAGCAGCCGTTAGTGTTTCCCTAGAAAAGCCACAAAGGGCAAGAATATTTGATGCTTCTCTTAACACTTTCCATGCCCTAAGTTTTTCATTGCCTTCCTGAGCAAAATGCAGTTTTGTGTTAGCTCTTAACAGATTTATTTTTGCTACAGTTGTCCAGTATCCCCTTGAACACATGTAGACTTTCAACATCCAGAAGTTTTTTCTCACCAGACTCTAGAATCTGCTATACGTTGCACAGAGAATCACCTCTCTTTGTTTGTTCTGATCCTAGTTTCTAATAGTATCCTTTCATGCGTCCTCGATTTTGTACTGGAAAAGGCTATGAAAACCGATTCCCATTCACTGTCCTCTGTGCAACTTACTGTATTGTAAGAACCTCCTGATCCCCAGTATGTCTCTTTTTCTGGATGCAGAGTTATAGCCTATTCTTTTATTCCATGTACAGGATCAGTTTTGTGCTTCCATCATCCTCATTGTCCTTTCCTGAACCTTTTCTATCAGTTTTCAAGGTGGGGTGAACTTTGGATTTTTACAGTGCTATAATGAACGTTCTTTGCTTGGTCTCTGTTGTTTTGCTAAGACTTCCAAAAATTTGATTTGTGTTTTTGACCACTACTGAACACTGCACTGACGATGTCATGGAACCATCAACTTTAACCCCAAGGTTTTACTCCTTAGTAGAAATGACTGGTTTAGAATCAATCCTAATTCCTTATATAAATAACGTACATGGGAAAAATAATCTCTCACTAGTTTTAATCTGCTATTGTATTTTGTCTGTTACTTCGTTGCCCAGTTAATATTTTGTAAGATGTTCTGCAAATATTTTTGGTTTACTTATGCCTCCTGTCTCAGTAAGCAGTACGGATAATCTCATTGCTCATCCCTTTTTTTTGAATACTTTGTGAGTATTTTGAATAATGCAGGTTGCAACATAGGCAACAGTGGAACTTCACTAGTGACCTTTCCTCCATTGAGAAAATTATGCATTTAATCCATCCCCTTGTTTTCTGTCTAGTTTCTAACTAATTCTAATTAGCAATATATCTGTGTAAGGCTCTTCCCTCATTGTTCCTATGTTTCCCTAACTTGCCTTTAGAAAATACACTTTCTCTTCAAAGATAGATCAAGTTCATCCAAGTGTCTTTCAATTCTATTCTTTCTTATGGTTTCTCTTGCTATCTATAATTTTTTTTTTCCCCCTATAGTTCTAATTTGTTTAGTGCAGGCCTTAAGTTTCCTGAGCTTTAACTGGAACCTTTTATAAAAAAATGGGATTTTATTTTCAATGTTATAGTCTTCATGTATCAAGGCTTTATTGAGACATATCATTCCATGATTCTGCTTTCTTTCATCCATGCGTTCCTTTAAGACTAGGGTGAATGCTGTCTGACCCTGGTGATTTGCTACTGTTATTTAGTCAATTTGCTTATAAAGTGCTTTCAAATTCAGACAGATATGTACGTCCTTTGTGCTACAAAGAAAGTTGGAAGAACATCTCTAATTTCTTTCACACTAATGAAAAGTGTTAATTTATCTTCCCTTCAGTAGCCTTATTTACTCTGAGTATGCCTTTTATATCTTGATCATAAATCGACCCTGTGGTTTCTTTGGCAGACTTCCTGCTCCTGATAGATTTGAAGATTTATGATTAATTTTTATTCTTTTTGGCAGTTTTTGGAACTCTCTTTTCTGTTGCTGCCTTTGCTGCCTAATTTTGTTTTTCAGTTTTATTTGCTTGTGTTCCTTTTTCTTCATATGAATATGATGTCCATCACTCTTTACATGTAATAACCTCTCTTAACCTCCTCTTTAGTCATGCAGTTTTCCTGTTTCTCTTAATCAACCCCTTCTAATAAGCGGCATTCATTGTCTTCTTGTTTCCGCACTTTTCATACTGCCTATAAAGTTTTAATTTTCTTATCTGTCCACTTTATTTTTCCTTTCAGCAAGCTTCCTCACTTTTGCCTAGTTCCCTTCTTGGGATCACAGTTGCGTAAGTGTTGAATGTAAAGCACATAGCGGTTGCTATTACAGACTAGCTTTTTGACTCTTAAAAAAAAATAAATTAACCAGATCCTGCATCCTGTACTCAAGATCAGGACAAGTACTAAGTTTAATCTTATGAGCTCCATGAAGCAGTGACTGATAGAGACCTACTTTTTATTGACTGCATTATAATCCTTACGTGTATTTGTCTGATCTACCAGAGGTTAAGTGAAGTCTGTTACCCCTGTTAGGTTTTTCATTCCTGTTGCCTCTTTGCGCATCTCAGTCATTGTTATCATTCTAGTAGAGTGGACACTAATAAAGACTCTTGCTTGTATTTAGCCTGTAATCTGATGGTTTACTTGTTGAAGTAGTTGCCGTATTGGTTTTATTTGACTCTCAAGTTCTCGGTAGCACAAGGCATTTACTCTGCTGCTTATCTAGCCTATTTTACCTTTCTTACATACTTTGCATCCCGGTATTATTTTCCTACCTCTCCAGAGTTTAGTTCAGATTTAGCGCAATTTTGGTTTTGGCACCCTGTTTTACGTTTCCTGTTCATGTTTTTCCCTCCCTAACCTGTTCTTCACTTCAGGATACAGAATATCTCTGTTTATATATGTAAGAGGAGCGTCATCCATAATTACACTGTCTTCCATACCTGTCAACTTTTCCCACACTACAGTTTAAAACTTTAGTTGTGGCCTTCCTGAATTTTAAGTACCAGCAGCTTTTGTGCCTTTACAGTTCAGGTGAAGTCAGTGCCTCCTGTACAGGCTCCCTTTATTTCAAAAATGCCCTCGGTTTCTGATGAACCTGAATCCATCTTCCTTAAGCCATCTCTTTAGGAAGGCATTAAAGCCTTGCCTATCGCCTCAGGGATTACTGAAAGACTTTGGAGAACATGACTTTAGAAGTCCAGGTCTCTAGCTTCCTTTTTTCCTAGCTAATTTTCATACATAGGATGTTGGTACAAACTCAGACCGAACCTGCCTGGTGCTTCTTGGGCTAAGCGGAATTCCTATGGGATGTGCCTCTTTGCAGTTGTTCGGTCACACAATTTGGAGTCTTCTCCCTGGAGTTGTAAATGTATCTGTCTATTTGCTTGATGGTCATCTACCACCATTACAGCTGTCTGGGATCTCTGCTTTAAGAAGG
Source organism: Larus michahellis (assembly GCF_964199755.1). Classification (NCBI taxonomy): domain Eukaryota; kingdom Metazoa; phylum Chordata; class Aves; order Charadriiformes; family Laridae; genus Larus; species Larus michahellis. The sequence goes on from NC_133898.1 coordinate 110,764,324, forward strand.
GCATTTGCACATCAAGAAAGTCCATTGACATTCTCCATTATGAGAACTACTAATGGAATTCCTTCCCATATCACCAACCTGTTGCATCCTGCCAGAAGACGTGACTTCTGGATTATGTCTGTATGATGTTCCTGAAAGTCTTCTCACTGACCTGGATATATATCCCCTCTGCCTCTGAGGAATGAACTCAGATCTTTGATGCTAATACAATAAAGTGGATAACTCTCATCTTCCATGAATTCTGCCTTCATTTCTTCTGTGAGAAAAGATGGAAAGACAGTCCTTTGACATTGATTTCTGCATCCAAGAGATTAGCAGCTTTCTGTTGAGCTTTTCTCAACAAACACAACATCTGGACAGCCAGACATGTGCTTCTGTCATTGCCTTTGCCTCCTTGCTTTACACCAGTGGTTGGGCATTATTATTATTATTATAGATTTCTGTTCCTATAGATGACTTTATGAAAATGTCAGGTTAATTTCAATGTACGTGCCTGGAATCAAATATTTGATGGAAACTTTATTCTGTCACCTCTAATGAAAATAAGCTCTCTATTTTAGACTGCATTTGAAACATACTCTATGTGCACACAGTTCTGTTTTCACAGAGGTCTTCTTAAGCATGCTGAAACCTGTCAGTTGGGTACTTAATCCACATTTGTATAGAAGATTGGGTTCTAATACAAAAGATTCATGATAACGTATCATCAGTTAGTCTTGTCCTTCCAACTCTGCACAGCTGACAGCCTGAAGGAAAAAGCAGAGGCAGGCAGGCAGACAGCAATACTAGTAAAGTAGTCCGCAGTCAGGAACTGTGTTACCAGTAGTCACTCAAGCACACCAGAAAGCAAATGAAATGCTTCATGAAAGCAAATCCAACTAACAACCCTGAGTTCAGCTAAACTTTTGACTCACGATTATAAGAATATGTTTGTACCAGTATTAGTATATTTATTACATAGTTTATAAAAGGATTTATTAATGTGACATTATTAGAATTGTATCTGTAGTGTCAGCTATAGAAGCATCATCATTTAGAGTATATTGAGAGAAATATTTTTTAACGTTCTTTGGACCAAGGGCTGTGTCTCACTGTGACAGCCATCAGAACGTTACATGCTTTTCCATCAGAATTTAAATAAAATCTAATATTAAGATGTATGTTATTTTATGTGTATGTTTTTATTGTACATGTCTACCAATGCTACCAGTACTTGTAGGCATAATTAGAAATACTTGAATTTAAATCTGTGCGTGTAGTTAATGTATATTGGTGTCCTTTTTCTTTCTGTTTACTTATTGCAAGATCCATCATACACGTTGATGTGACTTAATTTTTACTAGAAAATAAACACAGCCATAGCACACATTCAACATTGGCCCGCAGTTGTCTATACTGTAAGTGAGTGTGCTCCCTGGCTGCGTTTCGACTTGTGCCAAATTGTCTGTACTGGGTGTTGGTGTAACCTCAGTCTCGGTTTTGGCCAGTGTCAGTTACAACTCTCTTGAACAATGTTTCAGTCCAAATCAGGAGGTGGTGTGTGTCATGTAGTGTCCCAGTTAGGCAGTTTGGGTGGTAATCATAACATTTTCAAGGAGAGAAAAATTTAGTAGTGTGGGCGGGAGTTTTGCTGTGTTGCTTTGCTGGAGAAAATCCTCCAGCCTGCTTTTTTTTAGCATATGCATGGCTTGTGAGACTGGAACTGTAAGACAAACAGTCTGCTCTTTGCTTTGAAGGAGAAGTGAAAAATACCTTCCTGAATTTGGAGTTACAAGACGAGACGAACAAAAGCAAAGAAAGGTCCTGAGAAGAGAATGGCACCACAACAGAATGAAGTTAGAAGGGACAGAAAGGAAAGATCAAATAAAAGAGAATAATTACTGCTTAGCACATTTCCCTACAAAACCTGGAATTGAATCTGGTAGTGTCTTGCTTTAAGCATGTATCTAATGTTGAATCTCTTCTAAATTACCCACAGATTTATTTATTTTTTTGAGGGGTCTAGTAGTGAATTTAAGGGTCCAAATGAAGGACTAGGTGGAAACTAGCCTATAGTGAACCATGTGAATTTGTGGGTTTCCCAAAAATTGCTTTTTAATTTCCTCCTTTAAAATAAAGTTGCAAAGTCAAATATTAGAAATATACAGGTTACTGTCTCTTGAACCTTGTCTATGTGTTGTCTTTTATGTTGGAAGATATGCGGAGGACAAGTTGAAGGGTTACAGGAAGAAAAGGATAGTCTCAATATCTCGTGGTGAATCATCCTTCCCCTGGAACAGAGGTGCTTTATGGTCCTAGGTGTGCCATATATGTAAACTAACACCAAGTTAACACTGCTGATCAGGCATTAGGTGCATCTCATCTTCTAATGGGAAATTATGATGTGTTAAAATGCTGAACATTCAAAGCTAAGACTGAAGCTGGTCAACAAGATACTTTTAACAGATAAAGTTCAAACAAATACTTAGAAAAAGTATTTAGGCATTTCAGATCACTAAAACAGAATTAACTGTCCCTAAATCTTTGTGTGCCTCCATTCTTGCTCTGTAGAATGAGGATATTTGTGGTAGGCTGTGAAACTAATTCCATTTATGTAACTAATGTCAATATGTAATGTCGTTACCTACATATTGTACTGGTTACTAGCATAAAAAAAGCCCAAAGTATTTTAGTAATACTACATTTAGAACTAAATTAAATTTGTGTTTTAATGAAATAACATAACACTTGCGCTTTAAAGAAATATCCCTGCACTCTAAGGTCTCAAGGCCATATTACTATTAAAAAAATTTTTTTAAAAAATCCTGTTATGGCATGTCATACTGCAAAAGTTTAAAATCTTGTCTTGTGTCTATAGTCTGAATGTGTCTGTTTTCCACTTCAAGTCATTGAAATTTTCACTGTATCCGTCTGTAAGATTCGGTCATCTTCTGCCAGGGAAGATGCTTGATCATCCCTGAAAAGTGCTTAAAAAAAGCTAAGTACATTTAACTGCTGGCATCTGTTTCACTATTACACAAATCTCTCAAGCTATTTTGCATTCCTGTGGCTCTTGCCTGCTACCTCTCCAATTTATTTGCATCATTTTCAAAATGAGCGTATCGGAACGAGCTGTATTATTTAAAGTGTGTGGACCACTGCCAGATACAGAAATAATTTATAGTCTCTCTGCAACTTCTTAATAGTCTCCTGATGATGTAGTGTTACACTAGTGGTTTTGGCTGTGGCTTTGTGCAGGAACGTAGGTTTTTCTCATACTCAGCGTGACTCATATGTTTAGTTTTTTTGCAAGACCACCTTTTGCCAGATAGAGTGCTTTTCTCTATTTGTTTGAGCTGTTTTCCTTGTTACAAGGATGACCTGAAATGACCTTTGACCTTGAAGTGCTCTGTGCTTAGAACCTGTCCTGTTCATCATTACCTTATCACGAGAGCTGTACCTTAAAAACATTGTTGCAATTATTTGAGATTTTTTTAGATCACTGATTTTTTAATTTTTTAAAATAATCCAGGTACTGTCCCTATCCCACAAGAAGCATATTCACTAAAGAGTAGTCTTATCTCAATTACATTTTGATTCAGAATATTGCAACTAGCCAATTTACATGTGCTTAAAATACACCATATTATTTTTGAATAGTTTTATGTTTTTAATCCAGTTTTTGTGGTGTGTCAGATCACTGCTTTATAAGGGTTATTACAACACTGGTACTCTGTCATCAAAATTGGAAATTTCATAGCAGTACTCATGTAATTTGAAAAGGTATTTTCATTGATACTTTTCGCCTTTAAAATTGTTCCTCTTTAAATCCTTATGAACTGGTTTTACTTCTGTTCCATAATGGAATGAATGGTTCATTACCAGATTTATGATCATATGAAAAATATAAATATCAAGATTGTTACAATATGTAATGCACATAGATTGCTTCATAGGGCTACAGACTCAATTATATCATCAGTATTATCATTTGAAATGTACCTATCAACCATATAAAAACATGTGTTAGTTGTAGTTGAATGTGTAAGATGCCAATAAATAATACCTTGCTTGTCTTTTATAGAATTGCTAAAGCTATTCATGTAGTGGGTTTGTATTTGTTGTCCGAAAATGCTAAAACAATGTAAACTGTCAAATTATTTATTCCATCATCCCTATGTGATGGGATATATTGGAATAATTTGTTTACGGGGTGTAAGTACAGGTGGAGAGAAACATTAATTTAACTAAGCAGACAGGATTTGTGTCATAGAAAATGACTCTTGGGAATGAGTCACTGAATTCAAAGGTAGAGACATAATTCAGATTGGATCTGAACTTTCTCAGTGTTTATGATCATTCTGATCAAAAGTTTTGATGCAGTTCAAAATGAAGAAAAGAACATCAGAAACAATTGCAATTAGCACAGATTTCAGTAAAGCTGAATGATATCGTCTGAAATTGAATCATATAAACCTTTTGATATAAATCAGGTACCATTTGTTGTAATATAATAGTTTTCCGTTTTTAGCACAGACTGGTGTAATACAATGTTCATGGAAACAGAAGAGAGAAATTTTAAAAATGTATGAAAGTATTGTTAACTGTTTTACCATATGTGTTAGTTTTGTCCTGCTAAAATGAGACTGACATGTATGATATATGGTGTTCCCCTTTCCCCTGAGTCAATATGAACATATGTCTACTAAGGTGAGCGTTAGAAAAAATAATATAATATGTGTCAATATAAGATTTTGGGCTTGACTACTGAAATACAAATTTACATTTATCTGAATTGGTGAAATCATAAAATACCTAATCAGGAAGTATACATATAGCAGTAATCTCATATATTTCTCATGTACAGAAAAAGAAAAAAAAATTATATGTTTAGGAATTACTGTAAAGATGGCTTTCAATGCAGTACCGTTCAGCAGTCTGCAAAAAAGTTCCTCTCAACTCTGTAATTATTGTCAATAGATGAAATGCTACTATTATGTTGTCAGGCACCGAGAGTTACACATTAACGCAATGTCAAATTCGGCATACTGTTAAACATATGATAGGTTGCTGTAGAAAAATATTGATAAATGTTTATCTTCTTTATGCACTTAAACATGAAATGCAAGAAAATAACCATTTGAAGCAGACTATCACTAAAAGTCTTCTGGCATATACTGCAAAAATTGGTATAGATCTGAAGATATGGATTAGAGAACATTGGTAATTGTGATTGAAAAATGAGAATAAATATCATGTATACATGATAGCTATGAAAATGCACTTCTCAAAGCTCTTCAGATAGTTTTCTCATGTCAAAGCAGTGCAAAAGCATGTAAAAATTTAGGAAGAATATCACCTCAGCAATAGAAAAACATACTAAAAGACTGCATGCACAATTCACACACAAGTTCTGCTCTCTATGGTAAGGAATTAAGTGAGTGCCTATAAATCACTTGAATCATACTTCAGAGCTGAATTTGATCACTCAGATTCTAGGCTACCTTTGAAAATCAGTTTTTTAAAAATAAAAAACAGTTGAGAAACATCTGTGTTTATTCAGATACTGTGTTTTCACCTAAATTTATTTTTTTCTCCAATTTTTTAAAGCACAGAACTGTTACACTTCGTAGACAACCAGTTGGTGGCTTGGGGTTAAGCATAAAGGTATGGATAACTTCTTGTTTCTTCTTTTAATTTTCAGTATGACTTGTTCACTTCAGTATTAATTGGGATCTCATGGTTAATACGCATCTTTTACAGGGTGGTGCTGAGCACAAAGTGCCTGTCGTCATATCAAAAATATTTAAAGACCAAGCAGGTAACTTATATTTATGCTATTTACTTATATAGTGCTGTAGTATATTTAAAAAAAAAATTAAATGCTTTTGGAGAATTAAAACATATGTATGGCTTACTCTTTCAGCCTCACACTATCTTTAAGCCTTTCTATAAAAGTTCAAATGGTCCATGTGCCTTTGTGTTGAATTTAAAATCTATAAACTCTTCAAGTCTTTAGGACCTGTACTTGAAATTTTACTGGTAAGTAAGAGCTTCAGAAAACATATTTTTTATTGCAGTAAGACAGTTGTGTTGTAAACAAAATATTTAAAGTTACTTGTGAAAACAAAAAAATGACATAGGAAATCTATTGATGTGCTTAACTTTAATAACCCAGAGGATAAAAAATACAAACCAGACATATTTTTTCCCTACACAGTGATTCACTGCTATATGGGATGACTAACTGTGCCTAGTTGCAAGCAAAGAGTGATTTGTGATGTTTATTATGGTGATGACAACACAAGATCTAAATCAGTGTCGTCTATCCCAGTTAAGTATCACATTGTCATTTATTCGCAGAGAAGAGGGGGAATGGAAACAGGTCCCTGCTCGGGGAAGCAGGTGAATCCCCTCCCGGTCCCTCCCACCTTTCCAGTTGCCCTTGCAGAACAGATATGAAGTCCTGCAGGAGAACCGGCTGTTGGAGAGGAGGATGATACACCCAGGCCAGAAATGTTAGAAAAAGGAAGTCGCCATGGACCCAGCATCACAACTGATTGTTGTGGGTGACTCTCTACTGAGGGGGGCAGAGGGGCCAATATGCCGTCCTGACCCACTTCACAGGGAAGTCTGCTGCCTCCCTGGGGCACGGGTCAGGGATGTGTTGGACAAACTTCCTGCCCTAGTAAACTCCTCTGACTATTACCCCCTCTTAGTATTTCAGGTGGGTAGTGATGAAGCGGGTAGAAGGAGCCCAAAATCTATTAAAAGAGATTTTAGAGCCTTGGGGTGGCAGCTTAAGGGATCAGGAACGCAAGTTGTATTCTCCTCTGTCCCTTCAGTGGCAATCATGAATGAGGAAATTAACAGGAAGAGGCATCAGGTCAACTCGTGGCTCTGGGACTGGTGTTATCGGCAGGGCTTTGGGTATATGAGTCACCTGACCTGCTGGTGGCAGGTGGGGTGCACCTGTCCCAGAAGGGGAAAAGAATTTTGGGGCAGGAGTTAGCAAGGCTCATTGACAGGGCTTTAAACTAGATATGAGGGGGGAAGGGGAGATAACTGGGCCTGTCAGGAATAAACGCAAGGGAGGCATGCCAGGGCTTGAAGGATGGTTGACTAGCGAGGACTCTCACTCTGCCATTTCATTTGAGAGAAGGGACAGACATTTAGAAATCATGGAAGCACCTGGGAGGGGTCTGGTAGGAAATGGGGCCCACACTCATAAAAAGGTGCTGGAGTCATTAGCACATCTGAAGTGCATCTATACCAGTGCACGCAGTATGTGCAACAAACAGGGGGAGCTTGAAGCCATGATGCACCAGGGGAACTACGACATAGTGGTTATCACAGAAGCATGGCCTCACATGACTGGAGTGCCACAATCGATGGCTACAAGCTCTTCAGGAGGGACAGACAGGAAAGGAGAGGCGGAGGAGTGGCCCTGTATGTTAGAGAATGCTGTGAGAGCTCGGAAATCAAGTATAGTGATGATGGGATGGAGAGTGTCTGGATTAGGTTAAGGGCCGATAAAGCTGATATTGCTGTGGGAGTCTGCTATAGACCTCCCAACCAAAGCAGTGAGGCGGATGAAGCTTTCTATAAGCAGCTGGGGGAAATCTCGCGGTCACTTGCCGTTGTTCTTGTGGGGGACTTTAACCTCCCAGATATCTGTTGGGAATACAACACAGCAGAGAGGGAACAATCCAGGAGGTTCCTGGAATGTGTGGAAGATAACTTCCTCATGCAGCTGGTATGTGAGCTGACAAGGGAAGGTGCCCTCCTGGACCTGCTTCTTGTGAACAGGGAAGAACTTGTAGGGGAAGTAAAGGTTGGTGGCCGTCTAGGGCACAGTGATCATGAGATGGTCGAATTTCTGATTCTTGGAGAAACAAGGAGAGGGGTTAGTAAAACTGCCACCTTAGACTTCCAGAGGGCAAACTTTGACCTGTTCAGAAGACTGCTGGACAAAATCCCTTGGGAGGCTGCCCTGAAGGATACAGGAGCCCAGGAAGGCTGGACATACTTCAAGAGAGAAGTCTTAAAGGCACAGGAGGAGGCTTCCCCATGTGCTGAAAAACAAGTAGGCAGGGAAGGAGACCGGCCTGGCTAAATAGGGACCTTTGGCTGGACCTCAAGAACAAAAGGAGAGTCTATGACCTCTGGAAGAGGGGGCTAACTGGGGAGGTCCCAATGGACTGGAGGGTAGCAAATGTAGCACCCATCTAGAAAAAAGGCAGAAAGGAGGATCCAGGAAACTATAGGCCTGTCAGTCTGACCTCGGTAGCAGGGAAGGTCATGGAGCAGATCATCTTGAGTGCCATTACAAGTCATATAATGGACAAGCAGGGGATCAGGCCTAGTCAGCATGGGTTTAGGAAAGGCAGGTCCTGCCTGATGAACCTGATCTCCTTCTATGACAAGATGACCCGATCATTGGATGAGGGAAAGGCTGTGGATATTGTCTACCTAGACTTTCAAAAAGCATTTGACACTGTCCCCCATAGAATTCTCATGGAAAAAACTGGTGGCTCATGGCCTGGATGAGCATACGATCTGCTGGATCAAGCACTGGCTGGATGGGCGGTCCCAAAGAGCAGTGGCCAAGGGAGTTAAATCCAGCTGGCAGCTGGTCACATGTGGTGTCCCTCAGGGCTCAGTGTTGGGACTATTTCTGTTTAACATCTTTATTGATGACCTTGATAAGGACATAGAGTGTATCATCATCACGTTTGCAGATGACACGAAGCTAAGCGGGAGTGTTGGTCTGCATGAGGATAGGGAGGCTCTACAGAGAGACTTGGATAGATTGGATTGATGGGCCAATGCTAATGGAATGTGCTTCAACAAGGCCAAGTGCTGGGTCCTGCACTTGGGCCCCAACAACCCCATGCATCGCTACAGGCTTGGGGAAGTGTGGCTGGAGAGCTGCCTGGCAGAAAAGGACCTGGGGGTTCTAATTGACAGGCGGCTGAACATGAGCCAGCAGTGTGCCCAGGTGGCCAAGAAAGCCAGTGCCACCCTGGCTTGTATTAGAAATAGTGTGACCAGCAGAAGGAGGGAGGTGCTTGTCCCCCTGTACTCAGCGCTGGTGAGGCCACACCTTGAGTATTGTGTCCAGTTCTGGGCACCTCAATATGAGAGAGATATCGAGGTGCTGGAGCAAGGGCAGAGGAGGGCAACGAAGCTGGTGAAGGGCCTAGAGAAGAAATCTTATGAGGAGCGATTGAAGGAGCTGGGACTGTTTAGTTTGAGGAAGAGGAGGCTGAGGGGAGACCTCATCACTCTCTACAACTACTTGAAAGGACATTGTAGAGAGGTTGGTGCTGGTCTCTTCTCACAGGTAATTAGCGATAGAACAAGAGGGAATGGGTTCAAGCTGCAGCAGGGTAGGTTTAGGCTGGACATGAGGAAAAAATTCTTCGCAGAAAGAGTGGTCAGACACTGGAATAGGCTGCCCAGGGAGGTAGTGGAGTCACCATCCCTGAATGTGTTTAAGAGTCATTTAGATGTGGTGTTAGGGGATATGGTGTGAGGGAGAACTTTGTAGAGTGGGGTTGATGGTTTGACTTGATGATCCCAAGGGTCTTTTCCAACCTAAATGATTCTATGATTTAACAAAAGGAACCTTTGAGGAATCGTGTCAGACCTTGTACTGGTCTTGGCAAATTGGAGAACTGCTCCGGAAAATAAGGGTGCCCTTCACTAAGGAAAAGTAGAACCATCGCACGTGGGTGGGCAGTGCCTTGCAACGTGAACTAAGGGTCTTAGGTGATCAAAAACAAAGTCATATTTTCCTCTCTGGTGGACAAGGAAATGGGGAGTAGTTTTTTCTTTGCTTTGCTGAGGCATTCTTTTACATACTTGAAGATTTGTCATGTTTCTATGGTAAGCTTCTATGTGTTTCTTCTGTTCTCTAGAATAAATGTACCTATTTCACGTAACCTTTCCTGCAAGAAAAGACAGAGCACTGCACTGTGACCCCCAGTGCATGTCCTGCTCCTTAAAGGACTCGGAGCCACTGATGTGGTCTTTTGAACTCATCAGCCTCTCTTCCTGCTTTGCTGCAGTGGAGATTAAGCACATTTGCTTGGCACCATGTTCAGCCTTGTGCTTTACTAAATTGCAGGCTGTGCTTGGTTTTCTCCTTTGCATTTTCTTTAGGGGGTCCTTATTTTGCTTGAAATGTAATACACAGACTTGCTAACCCATTTTCAGCTGATACATAGTGAGTATTGAATGGATTGGCTATGCCGGTATCCTGTTGGAAAGACTGCTTCAAGTTCCTTGTGTACAGTGCTTATATATATTCCAGTATGATAGTTCTTTTTATGATATTGTTTCTGCAGTGAGCAAGAGAAGATGTTTTTATGTCAGTCGGGTTATTGTATATGGAACAATAATAGGCTCCTTGAATACACAGCATAATAAACTACACCAAGAAAATAAATACATCATAATAATAAAATTAATAAAAGCATTCAGGTCAAAGGAAAGTAATTCAGGAAATTAATCACCAACAAAGAAAGCTATCTTCTGCCCTCTTAGGATGTAGTACCTTCAATCAAGGTTAGTAGAGAGTTTGTATATAAAATACTTCTGTGCAGAGTTTTGTATATCGTAGGTATTTTTTCCATGAACTGTATTTATTTGTAGAATAACAAGTGCAACAGCCATTTTATGGGTTCGGCTGTTTGCCTCAAATTTGAAAATCTCTCCTCAGGAGATACTTGTTTTAAGATCTTGTAACCTTTTGTCAAAGGAAGCTCCAAAGTGAGTAGTGGTTATAACCAGAGGCAATGCTGTATCACAGTAAGCCCATATGCAACGCTCATGGCTGAGTCAGTGAAGGGCATGAAGACATTGACACACCTGACGAGGTATGAAGAAGGTAGTCTATATAGTATCGGTTGCGTCACTGGCGGGAAGAAGAGCCCCAAAAGCGGGAAGAAGAGCATTTCAGCCCTGCTTTCAGTGTGGGCTGGGGCTGGGTGCAGTGAACTCCTGAGGTCCCTTCCTGGCTGAGCGATTCCGCGATTCATTTAGTGCTGCAGATGCTAAAGATCAGAGGTATGTGATATAAATGCTTTTGTGGCACGGTGCTTCCTGCACTCCCATTCTAATTACTGAAGGCCTGTGAAACAGAAAACGGCGTGGAGTTTTTTATTTGTTGGTTTCTCCTAGGAAATGAATATTTCTAAAAAGAGTAAAAACATTTTGGAAGTCCAGAACCTTCTTATGCTGCGAATCTTTTTCTTTGGATATGATCTCAAAAATCTCAAAGTGTTGCCATTAGTCAGTATAGGAAAAAGGTAATAACAAAAGCTGTTCACAGTGTTACTTCGATAGTATCATATTTAACTGGTAATTAATAGTAATGAAGAAAATGTGTCCAAATTTAATTCACAGATTACCTTGAGGGAAGATTTCTGTTTTAAGATTCTAGTGCTTTAATGGTATAAGAAACAATCTGGTAATATTATTTAAGGGAAAATAACAAGTTCTAAAAATATGTGCATTCATTCTCCCTCTCTATACATGAATGCACACATACACGTAGTTCAATACATATATTTTTATGTATAAAAGGATATCTGGAAAAATATTCGTGTTGGTTATAAAGAGAGGAAATGTTAAGCATGAGGGAGAGATGAGACTCATACAGATTTATCTCAAACTAAATTTTCAATTGAACATCTGTATGTACATAATGTGAATAAATCACCAATGGACTTTCATTATACAAGGTACTAATAACCGTGAAACCGATAGGCTGGCTTCAAAGGTGGCTTTGAGTCTAGTGAGCTGCCCCAAGCAAATACACTGAATGAAAAAGAAAAAAAAAAGTTGTATCATGCAGTAACATTTGAAAATACATTCAGTTACCTGATAAAGAAGGGATTTCTTATCAGGAATTTTACTATGAGGGATTTTACTATTTTGGGTCCTTGAGTAAAATGGCCAAACTTACGTGAGTAAAATTGACCTTACTGACTAAAGTACTGATTTCCTAAAATGTCTGATACTGTTTGTGAAATGTAATGCCCATCGTAGGACAACACTGCAAAATCATATTTCCAACCTTACTTTGTTTGGTTACACTGCTATTTTATAGTTCCAAAGCTAGAAGTTTAATAGAATAAAGCAGTTGCTTCTTTTTTATATCTGTACAACCTTGTGCTATCCTAAATAATGTAATTAATCAGCTGTCATTGTACTCTTTAAATTTTTTTTCAAATATAGAAGTGATTTTGTTGGTATTGACTAAGCAGCAGCTGAAGGCATTTGCTCTTCAGTTGTTGAGACAGGGTGAGCGTTTCAATTTGATTTGATTTCATTATTCAACACAAGCACTTCTGTAGCAACAGTGGTAATAAATACTCTTCTTACAGTTTTGACGCTCTTAGAGACTTCTCAGCTGTGATCACTGTGTTTATAACTTTCAGATTAAGGTATCCTAGATCACTCTAGTCAATAAGACTTTCCTGAACAAGTTCACTGAAACATACACAGAATCTCAGTTAAGGAGCATAGCTTTACATTTCTGAAAGACAAGATTACGTGGTCAGCTAATGTCCAGTGTATTGCAAATCACAGTAAAGAATGTCCTGAGTTTCTCCTGGGCACATGCCCTCCTCAACAATATTAAGAGCAATGCCAATGGCTCATCACTGAGTTTCAACCCTTTACATTTTTTCTGTGGATTCTGTCTTCCAGTCTAACAAAGGTTACATTTTTTTCATACCACCAAAGCTTTTGCTAAAGCTAATTTCAGAGGGACAAAAGTCCTTTGCCAGACACAATGAGAACAAGTAAAGGCAAACGCATTTATAAATTCAAAAGTAAAGTGATATAATTAGCTACAGAGTAATTTTAATCCCGTAGGTAATTATTTCACTTCCAAAGCAAGGATTTTTTTTTCCTACCCATGTATCAAATCATCCACTTGACTCAGTGTATTAGCAGCATTACTAATAATCACCCAGATTATGAAAAGATACTACTGATGTTCAGGCTTCTCAGTAAGATTTTCGAAGAGTGATTCATGGTTTCTCTAGGGGTTTATGTAATTTAATACAGCATTGCTTCCCTGTGTTTTCCTTTTGAAACTGGCTTAAGATAGAGTAAATCATTGTATAGTAGTTGGTGATTTCCTAAGAGCTTCTAGGTGTGTATTATTTTTATATATGTGTTATAATTAGTATTAACAATTTATTTATAGTAAGGACTGCAGTAGGTTTACAGTCAAATAGATGGTGAGTCCTGTTCTCAGAGACGTGTAACTGAATATCCTGAACTTTGAAAGGAATCAGATCAGTCAGGCTTTCAGTCAGGCTTACTTGTACAGTGAATCTGTAAGAAATTTTGTCAGATCCATTAAATATCCTTTAAAGAAGCCTTATACACAATATATGAGTAAAGTGTATGACCTTTCATGTGTTTACATTTTTCTCTCTGTTACCTGTTACTCCCATTTTTAATTGCTAAAGAGTCTTTAAGAATTTATGGAATCTGAAGGGTGGAGACTGTAAAAACAAATGGACTTTGAAATTTAACTTCATCAGACATACAAGTGATTTACTGCATATAGTATTGGAAATTTTATTTGTACAAAGATCAAGCAATCAAATTTCTTTTTTGTGTTGCAAAATTATCAAGTTAGCAATCACATTTTGTTACCTTGATACAACTTTCCATTTTCTTGAGACCTGCTGTAATAATGTGGCTACTGCTGTGAGCTCTGCACATATCTCATGCAACATGTGGAGTCAGATAAGGAGCAATGATGAAGCAGAACAGTGGGCTTAGCTCACTGAGGTGTGATAAAAGTATTCAAATAAAATTTAATAAAACCTGGTGGAATGGGGATAGTTTGCATTTTGCCAGTTTCAGAAAAGATTCTCTCTTGAGAGCCAAAAATGATAAAACCTTAATTTGAAAGCATTTTCCCACCTTCTGTGATAAAAGGTGACTTACAACTCACATTCTGCTGCATTGAAGAATCTTCCATTTTATGTACTTAGTCCATTTCTGACTGGGGATGCCACATACCCTGGCAGGATTGGAACAAACTCAGGACGTTAGCCACTGAAACATTCTTGGCTTAAATCGTGTGCTCTGCAAACACAGGCGGTGTCCAAATATCACATCCTGGCTGCCTGCGTTGAGGACCATCTGTTTGGAGGACATGAAGTCAGTTTGATGAGGGCTTTTAACAGTTTCACTTACACTTATGTGCCAAGCAAAGACGGTTTAGTATGCAAGCATATGTGATACTTCTCCCATAGATATTTTTTTCTGTGTTGCCTCTGGTCATCCACAAGGGTGGTACAAGTAGGGTAACCAAGCCTAGTTCAGAACAAGTCAGTGGGCATGATGTGAGATTACGGTCAAGCTGCACAGCATGGTTATATTCGTAGCTGATGTTCTTCATTCCTGCAGCTGCACTCACCTTGGCTTTGTCAGCTTTGGAGGTTCATTCCACTGGGCCAGCAAGGTCAAGATCAAGGATGAGTTAAGCCCAAATGGAGGTATTTGCGTTTATAAGGAAGTTGGAATGGATCAAAAATTTGTGTTATGCCTTATGCTAATGAAGGTGAAGACTGAACACAAGGCCATCTTTGAACATAAGAAAGGCCTCATTTGAACATAAGACGTCTGAAGATGGATGGCATTTAATGTTTGTACACCATTCCTAATATCACTTTCAAATGTCTTCATTTTTTTTTAGGATTATTCATATTTTCTATCATTAATTTTTAATTATCTTTGCTAGTGTTCTTCTTCTGTATTACTGGAAAGCTAATGTGATCTGAAGATAGCATCTGCTCACTGTTCTCTCTCTTGGACCTGTGCCTCCAGCTCTAAATTTATTTTCAGAAGGCACAGAAGAACATTCTTAGCATTTTGGATTTATCTTTTTATTGTTACCTCTTCAAGACTAGGCGGGCTGCAAAAGGCAGTACCTCTTAATCGAAAGGACATCTTAATGAACTGTTAAAGATCAGTCAACAAGTAAAAAGAAGGTACTTCGATCCCCGATTCGGAAATGTATTTTTATTCAAAGTAATAGTTAACGTACTTAAGGTACAGTGGTACAAACAGCAGTCATTGCATATTTAGAGAGGAGCACATAGGTAGATGAATTCTTGAGTTGAGGTTCTAGAACAATTTATACTACTGGGATTTGTTTTGAGGGTTAAATGCTGAAGCAAGGGACTTAAATTATTGACCTAAAATGAAAGCGTTCTTTGGGTAGAAGGATGCAAAGAGTTAATTTTTAAATGTTTATTGAACTGAATGGGCATATACTTAAAATCAGATCTAATAAATGTTTTTAAGAGGGTAATGTTTTCATTGCTACAATGAAATGCATATATTTATGAATTAAAATTATTCATAAGTAATTCTTGGAAAGAAGAAGATTTGGGATTAATTATTGTAAGTTTCACTTAGGAATTTTGTTTTGTTGTAGAATTTGTGTTATTTTTTTTTTTTAACAGGATTCAAAGAGCTTGATGAATCCAGAACTCATTTTTACAGAGAAAAACAAAGCATTCCCATTTTAGGTCAATTTGAAATTTGTTT
Organism: Larus michahellis; assembly: GCF_964199755.1. Classification (NCBI taxonomy): domain Eukaryota; kingdom Metazoa; phylum Chordata; class Aves; order Charadriiformes; family Laridae; genus Larus; species Larus michahellis. The sequence continues at coordinate 110,779,894 of NC_133898.1, forward strand.
GCATTCTTACAGTTTGGCTAAAAAGAAAACGAACAGTGAATTAGTTTTCCAGCTCTAGATGTAGGCAGCTGCTTGTGTACTTTCCAGAAGTGAGCCTTTATATATATGTACATACATATGTGTGTGTCTGTGTCTAAAAACATGTGCATTAGGTTCCTGATACTGAATAATGCTTTTCTGTTCAGTGGGTAAAGAAATTGTATTCAAAGAGTATATTAGTGATCAAATTCTTCTTGCACGTGAAGATCAACTTTCAGTAAAAGAAAACTAGTTTTGCTTAACAGCTATGTTAAAGTATAAAATGTTTCTGGAAGCTGCATTACAGTTTTATAGGGTTTTATGATGAATGTTCTCTTTGGAAGGTGCATTTTGCAGTTTATGAAACAAAAAGGTAGATATGAAGTCTGAAAAACATTATTTGTTATTTCAGTGGACCTGTAATATTACAGTTAATATTCTTGTACTCTGAACTAAATAGAGAAAGGTGTGAAAAGTACATTACGTTGTCTTAGTTGTCACCTGGTCCAGGCAGCAGTTGAGTGAATAAACTGTGGCCGTAGGATGCCACTGACGTGTAGAGTTTCTGTTCTTTCTTCCATTTACCTACCTCTGATTAACAAGGTAGTTCCCTCATGAACTGCAGAAGTCTAATGAAATAGCACTTAAAATTACTATTTGACTTTGTTACCACTACAGTCCAGGTTGAAGAAAAAGGTTAAAGATAATTATTCTGTGGAGAGAAATTAGAGAAGTAGATAATACGTTTTCATTCAGATAAAGTGTTCAGGAGAGAACTGCCTGAAGTCCCTCTGAGGATGGGTGGTTTTGTTGCTGAAGCAGTCAAGAATCATATAGAATATTTGATGGAAAGAGCAAATGTAACGACCCTTCTGCTCAGAGAGTATGTCACATGGAATAATATGAGAAATTTAATGACATCCTTTGGCAATTGCAGGGAAGCTCTATTTTTGGTCTTTTCACTGTTCTTATCTTTCCCTTAATGGTTTCTGAAATAAAGATGTTTTAGGCTATTTTAGGAACTAATTCTCTTCTTGTAACTCATTTAAAGTATGTATTTCTTCTGCTTTTGGCATCCCCCCTTAGTCTCCAAGCTTGTTTTCCAGTTATCACCTCTACAGCATTTAAAACTTTTTTGCATACTAGAGTAGAATTTAATGAAAACTTATTTACATATTCTGGAAGAAAAGATTGAAAATGCCAGATTTTAACTTATTTCCTTATATAATGTTACCTATTCAAAACTTATCTAACTTTATATTATGTTATTCAGCTCAAAAAGCCTTTTAAATGTGATATTAATCTGATGTCTATTAGAGCTAGCCTCACACCTTAGAATATTGCAATTGTGTGATCAGATTCATCTTCCTTTGCGTTTTACTACATTCCTTTGTCAATTTATTCTCCAAGTGATTAATTAATTTTAAAATGTGCACAACTATTTTTACCTAAAAAATACTGTAATAATACTGAAAATACCGCATTTAGATTCATTATACACACAGAGTACCTACAGCTTCTAACACTCCTAACTGTATTCCTAGAAATACCACTTTTTTTTTCAATTTTAAACAGGTTTTCATTGACTCGTAATAGAGTGTTAGCTATGCTGGCTAGTAGAACTTTTTTTTTTAATGAAATATAACTTATTCATAGTTATAACTATTGCTTTTGCGTCTTAATTATTGCTGCTTACTTCTGAATTCTGTCCATGTAAGATGCACGAGTTTTATTTTCAAACTCAAGGGACTTATTAGCTGTGGTTAAGCAAGTATCCCAAGTAATAAATGACAGTAGTAATGTAGCACTTTCAAATTTTCTGAAGATACATTTTAAAAAATATCTGCTTTACTTTTCTTATAGTCACATCTTAGTTATCGTGACTTAATTAGGCAAAATTTTAAAGTACTTACACTACTCATGTTCAATTTTTTTCCTTATGTTGAAAATTAATATTTTTCTATAAAGGCAAAATCAAATGATGAAGAATTCATTTACTAAATGCATGTAAAACTGGAAGTATTTTTCTCTAGTAAGAATTTATTGTGGTAACCATTCCTGTGGGCTCTCTCTGCTGCAACATCTACAAGCTAACCTGAGCTATACTAGGACTCTTTCCTAAATTAAATAGCTAACCTGTTGTGTCTAGGTTTTGTTTACTGCATTCATACCGTAGTGTTACTTGTTTGGAAACATCTACAAGAATCACATTGCCATTTGGTTTGGCTTAAGGGTCTTGCATCGAGGGACTTCTGCAGGGAACTCAGACCATCTGAATTTTTCTCCTCTTGTTTCCTAAAGCAGGTTGAAATTCTATTGAATCACAGAGTATGCTGGTACTTTTTACAGATCACGTGATAAACTGGCAATGCAGCTCGTGTCACAAACCTGTTTGGAATCAGAAAACTATCAAAAAGCCTTTTAATACTTTTTGCTTGAGTTACTGCTAAGAGTTAGATGGGTAGACATAGAACTGAACTTTAAAACTTTTTTCCACACCGTATTTCAAAGCACATTTAATTAAACATAGTGTTACACTCAGGACGTTTCCAGATTCTAGTCTTCTCAATTTTGGTATACATGCAACCATTGTCCTCACCAGGTCAGTAAAAAAATGGCAAATTTAGTCTATTAATGTAGGCTCTCTGAAATACTAGGCAATAGTAACAAAATGGTATTTTGAAATTTGAGCAGTTATAATATCTTCTGCCTTCTAAAAGTCATGGCAGGGAATAAAAGGTTTTCTTTTTTAAGGTTAAGGTTCCTTAATGCTTTTGCAATTGCTAATTACCCTTCTACATCTTCCTCATTTTACTTTTTGGCATATATAAAATATAAAGCAATATTTGTTTGTAATAAAGCTAAGTTTATCCCATTAACAGTTTGCAGTGAAAAATATTAGAAATTTGTTTTTACAGTAGTTTCCCTTTCACGTTCAATTCAATGCTAGACATTGATAGAAAAAATGGTTTTATCAGTAGAAGATTCTAGTCAGCAGTGTGTTCTGAAAACCTGTTTTTTGCTGAGGTCATCTAAAAGGAGAAGGTGAAGGAGCAAAGCCGGTATTGAACACCTCAAGACAGACTCAGCTCTGTAACATTTTTCCTCTTCAATATTTTCTGCTTTCTTTAGAATTAAAATATTTCATGTGGAAAAAAGGTAAAAGTTTTAGCAATTCATGTCTCCTGTTTTCAGTTTGCTTTATTACTAAGTGTAAAATCTCCAGTTTAAGCTAATTCTGTTTAAAAAAAAAAAATCTCAGAAGATGGTCATAAGTCTAGAAATAATTATATACTTGCTGATCATTCGAAAATAGAGTGGAAAATGGGTGAGAGAATTGCCCATAAGTTGTCCATCAGGACCCCCAGATCCTTCTCAATGTCCTTTTGATAATAACAGCAGTACTCGTGTCTACCCAAAATACAAAGGAGTCTACAGTACGCTTTGTAAATTGGTCTTTTTCAGGATCATGTGCAGTTATTAGGAGTTAAATGCCGTTCTCTTTCTCAAAGTAAAAGCCATTTCTTTTCCAGTAAACAATATCAATTTATTTAACGGTAGTTTCTAAGAAATTGCGGGGAAAAAAATAGTGGTATTTTTAGTGAAATAAAGCCAGAAATTAGTGTCACAAGCTAGCATGGAATTTGGCTGAATTATTGGTACAAACGTTTCTATCACTGTAGAAAGTCATAAGTCATCTCAAATTCCTCATAACTTATTCCAGTTCTATTTCAAAAAGCATAATGTCTTCTGGAGGTATACTTTGCATTAGTTTAACAATGAATTCATGTCTTGAGCAAAACTTACTGAGTCAGAAAACATCACTTTTTTCAGCAGCACTTATTTTATGGATTTCTTATCCAAGTGTTCAGCCAACCTAATCCTGTCTAGTTTTTTGGAATCTGATGCAACTACATATCATGATATGGTAAAAGTTTTAATACTGAGATTGATTTTATAGTAGTGTAAGATTAGAACTTAGAGTGTTTAGATACAGTTTTTTTTCCTCTTTTTTTGGCAATATTATGTCAGGTAATGTCTCTTGATTTTACAGATTCGTATGTTTATCCTGTAGTTGCCTCTCTACATTTAGCTTCTGTCTGTGTAGCTTTTTATTACTACAGTAATCTTGGGGCAGTAAATAAATAAATAAGGGCTATAAAACTAATAAGGGCTATAAAACTATTTTGAATTATGTGCCAGTAGGGAAGAGAAGGGAAGCAGAAAGTAAAATTAGGCAATTCCTAATTAAAATACAAGGTCCAGATTTTTGCTCTCAGCTTTACTGTCACCACAGAGCAGCAAGAAATCACATTTAATTACTTGTGTTAATTTCTTTAAAGGATTTAGTATTTTGGTATGATCCCCCTGATTTTTCCATCCTAATAATTGCACATTTTTTATATGGAACAAAATAATAATTTTCACTTTTGAACACAGGCACGATGATTTCTTGCTGTAAGTTGTGTTTTCCCAAACTTACCATATTTGCGCTTCTAAAAGCAGCAGCAAAAGTAGTTGTTTTTTGACCAATGTACCCGTTTGGTCTCTAACCCCACCTCTTGCCCACATCACCTTTCCAGGTAGGGTCCCTGCCCATGACGTTACCAACCATTCCAGTCTTACAAGAAAAAACACAGCCTTACGTTGTCTACAGGACCCTAGCTGATGCAGTGGATAGAACAGAAAGAAACTGGGTTTGTTGGTACTTCTTTTGTGGAACAAAATTGGAAGAAATTTACAGTTGCTAGCACGTACGTTGTCCTAGACAATTCTTGGTATCAATTGCATGCACGTGTTGCCATCTGCCAAACTGTAAGGAAAACTATGTCCAGAGTGATCAGTTCTTGCTCAGATGCTTGGATGAAAGAGTCTTTCCTGGTGACACCTCTGGTGCCTGCACACTGTTATAGTTCACGTTGTTCTTTATATAGTCCCAGCTGACGAGAAAACAGGTATAGAATCATAGAATCGTCTAGGTTGGAAGGGAGCTTTAAGATGATTGAGTCTAACCATCAACATAACACTGCTAAAACCACCACTAAACCATGTCCCTCAGCATCACATCTACCCCTTCACATCGCTTCCGGCGATGGCGATTCCACCACTTCCCTGGGCAGCCAGTTCCAATGCTTAATAACCCTTTCAGTGAAGAAATGTTTCCTAATATCCAGTCTAAACCTCCCCCTGGCACAACTTGAGGCCATTTCCTCTTGTCCTGTCACTTGTTACGCGGGGGAGGAGACCGACCCCCACCTCTCTACAGCCTCCTTTCAGGTAGTTGTGGAGAGCGATAAGGTCTCCCCTCAGCCTCCTTTTCTCCAGGCTAAACAACCCCAGCTCCCTCAGATGCTCCTCAGAAGACTTGTTCTCCAGACCCCTCACCAGCTTTGTTGCCCTTCTCTGGACTCACTCCAGCACCTCGATGTTTTTCCTGTAGTGAGGGGCCCAAAACTGGACACAGTACTCGAGGTGGGGCCTCACCAGTGCTGAGTACAGGAGGATGATCACTTCTCTAGTCAGGCTCACCACACTATTCCTGATCCAGGCCAGGATGCTGTTGGCCTTCTTGGCCACCTGGGCACACTGCTGGCTCATATTCAACCAGCTGTTGACCAACACCCCCAGGTCCTTTTCTGCCAGGCAGCTCTCCAGCCACTCTTTCCCCAAGCCTGTAGCGCTGCATGGGGTTGTTGTGACCCAAGTGCAGGACCCGGCACTTGGCCTTGTTCAGCCTCATACCATTGGCCCCAGCCCATTGATCCAGCCCATCCAGATCCCTCTTCTGACTTCCCAGGCCAAACCAGTTTTACCTTGTGTTAACTTCGCAGATACAACACTGTATTCTGTGCAGCTGTGCAAAGTGCCATCTAAAATACTGTGCTACAGGATGGCCTCGGCTTTTCAACAGTCCCATAACCTATTCCCAGAGTAGCGTTTTTATTCACTGATGAGTCAGCAGGAGATTCATTCTGCCATTAAGGCATTCATGATCAGGGTATTGAGGAGGATCGATGGCAATTGCTGTAGCACTGCTGAATATCCTATGCTTTCATTCATAAAAGGCCCGTTATTATCTCTCCAAACCTGTGCTCCTTTCTACATGCAGTCTTTGCCTACTCCTGCGTCCGGTACCTGTCTCATCTATCTCATCCTGTGTCTCTCTCACATTGAATTGATTCTTATAATGGGTTGAGCTTCAGTGCTTCAGGCTTGCGTATGCTTACATCTAGAAGTGACTTCTTGATGGGTAGATACCGTACTTTTAAAAAACCGAAATTATCTCTTTCTGCTTGCTCCATAGGCACTGAGAAAAGTGGAGAGAAAGTCCCAGTTCCCCATGTGCCACTTAATTCAGCGTGGGGAACCTGGCACAATAGAATAATGGCATGGGTATTGGATAGAACACATTGTATTACTGAGTGATTTACGGCTTTTCTTTACGTGACAAACTGGACGCGTATAAAGAGGAAAAAAACTAAACTAAGGAAATCTCATGGTCAAGAATAGAAATTTGGAAAGTTGATTTTTATTTTATTTTAACAAAGAAATTACGTTTAATCAAGTAACTTGACCTAAAATGGCAGTTTTCAATGTCTGAGTTAATAGAGTTGTGTTTTAAAACATAGATTCAAAATGTCAAACTGCTTCTTTTTACTAAAAAAAAATGAAAGCGAATTGCAGTAGGTGTATCTTTATAGTCATGACTGTAGTTATGTCCTATTCATAAGAGAGGAGGGAAAACTACATCTGGATGACCTTGACAAGTCTCTTGCATCCTATATACTAGTTTCTCTAGTCATCTTTTTATTTAATCTAGTTTCTTAACTAGTCATTAAGATTTTCTTTATGCAATGAAATACTTATTTAAAGTTAAGCTTATGAATTGAGAGGTGCACGAAGTCAATGCAATTCATTGTGCGCTTTAAGCAGCGTGTTTGTGTGCATCACTAATAATGTCAGAGGACATAGTACCTGATACGTTTCTTGTGTGATACAGGAATTCAACAAAAATTGAGTGAAAATTGTATTGTGATCAATCTTGAAAAATATCAGAACATCACATTATTTACAGACTCAAAACTGCATAGAATGGTACATCAATTAACATGTGGCAAGTCAAAATTTCCCAAGAGTCTGTTCAGTAAATTTACTGGTTTAAAATCTTGCAAATGTTGGAAAATTTAATACAGCCCTTCTTCAGCCCTAATGGATAGCAGAAGGAAACAAGGCAAAGCTAGAAAGAATTACTGGTTATTTTCACTTCTCACCAAGCACAAAATAATTTTTTATAGTTCATGGCTCTGTCTGAATTATTTTTTTTAATGGCTAGAATGATGAGTCATTTGCTTTTGGGAAAGTTTTTTAAGTCTAATGTTCTCAAAACTAAGTTAATTTCATATTATTTCTTCAACATAAGCCCCTTTGTGTTTCCCTGATGCTTTTCTTCTGCTGCAGTATCACTTGTGAATTTAATCAATGTACAGCATTTAATCAATATTAAACATTTTTAAAGATAATTAAGATGTAGAGTAAAGGTGATGTAGCACTAATTGTTGCAGCAACACTTAATTTTCTTTTACAGCCTGGTACATTCCTACTTATCACTACTTTGTGCTGCCTTTTTTTTTTTTCAAAATCTTTTTTTTCGGCCATGTTCAGTTCACTGCTACTAAAATATTATTTCAAGTAAAACTTAGAGGTATACTGTATTCTAGAAGAAGTTATATTTACTGTTTCTGTGAATAAGGTTATGTGCTCCTTGGTATCCCAAAGCTCTTTCTGAAGTGTTTTGTTTTTAATGCTGATTCATTTTACACATAGTGACTGATAATTACAGAGCAGCCTTTCATAGACACCTTCGTATACAAGGATGTTACCACTGGGAGAAGTCCCACACAGCCTGGAACATTCGACTGAAAATTAAAATTTTTGTCATGTAGAGAACATATGACTTAAAGAAAACATCAGTAGATGTCTTGTCTTCAGATTTAAAATACGCCTTAGAGAAACAAGACTGCCTTTTTGTCTCTTTCCAAAGAGTTTTTTCCAATCACTTTATTTCTAATATACTTGCAAACTGTATTGTAACTTGTGCATTGTAGCGGCATGTCCCCTGCATTTTGATTTGGGGAAAATATTTTTGTTAGAAATCATCACTGATTTTAATTTATAGACAATTGACTAAAACCAAAGTGTCTCATCACAGACATGGAAGGACAGTTTGTCAGAGTATCGTCACTGGCCGTGATGGCAGCTGCCAGGGAAGTGTCTACATTATTGGGTTAGTTTGCAGCATAATGCACTTTTGGAGCAAATGCCCTGATTGTCCCCATTTTCTGTGCTTCGTTTCAATTCATAGAGTGTTTAGTGTTGACCACATAATGCTCCTTCTCTCATTTACTTATCTGGACAGATTGATTGCATGTAGAGACTCTGCGAGCAGGATATAATTGCATTTTGCTCTTAAACTGCAAAATTTATTGGCTAACACACACAGTAGGTATCTAGGGATATTACAGTACTCCTTACCCCTGTGGGATGACCAATGATCGTTGCTCCCTGGAAGGGATTTGTTTTCGGTGCTGCTGAGTTACCATGCTCCAGCTACCTGCTTTTCATGTCAATGGTTTTCCTCTTCAAGCCTTAAACTGGTAACTATCGCAGGAATTTTACCTGTGTCTGTAATTTTACCTTTTCTATTTTGGATGGATACTAGGGTACGTATTGTATTATAACTCTTGTTAGAACTAAGCAGTTTTCTTTGTAAACTTAGACAAGATTACAAAACCGTGCTGTTGTGTTATTATGCACTGTCCTCCTGAACCAGGTGGAGACCCCGCTCTCACTGTGTTACGCCTCATTCAATTGATGTCCAAGCTCTGCATTGCAGGGACCATTGCATTACTTGTAAGCAAGGTTTGCTTCTGCAGTGTGGCCCATTCTAGCTATTTTGGCAGCAGGAGTGCATCTCTGTGCGGCACTGGTATGCCTTAGGATGGGCGCAAAACATAAAGTTTTGTGCAATAGCTTTCCTTGGGCAGCGTCACATCACCTGGGAGCATTCAGACTGGGATACCAGTCTAACTGATCTGAAATAAAATCCCTGAAACCCATGCAGTGTGGGTGTAAGGAGCCTCGGCACCAACTGCTTTGATTTCTCATCTCTCTCCATTCTGCCTCATGACTTGCTAATACAGACATACTCAAAATTTCTCCACTCAGTTCTGAGTCAGTCACGCACAGTGAGCAGGCATGCACCCTTTGACTTTATCCTTTCCTGCTTTCCCACAACTGGAATTTCAAACACACCCTCTTCCTTCTTTCTCCGATTCAAGTATGCTCCCACTTTCCTACAGCAGCCCAATGCCCCTAACATAAGCATTGAATTAAAAATGGTTCACGTGCGTGTCACTGTTGGTATATGCATTACTAACGTCTTGAGCAGAAGTTTAGTATTGAGATGCCCAAGCTACTGTTCAGCACCTCTGGCAATGTACGTGCTCGATGTAGGCTACTTAGCATTGCTTTGCGATGGTTTTGAACTGCTTTAATTCAGTTGCGTTTCTGTACATAGGTGTCTCTCTTCTCTACAAGCTATGACAAATTGTGTGCATATTTTTAAAGAATAAGAAGTGGGGTAAAGACCTTCAATACGACTTGTAGCATGGTATTTAAAATAAATAGTGAAATCTTTCCAAAGTACTGATAAAAGTATGACTAATGAACTGTTATCTTTTATCTGCCAAGAAGATTTATTAAAAATCTATTAGAAAGTTACATTTAATATAAGAAAAGCTATTTTGTACCAAAGGAACATTTGTAGTGACAAAAGCTATATTGCAGAAATGGTGAGAATACTCTATACATTTTTTTTCTTTCTTTTTTACCTCTATATCCATATCTCACAATATTGTCTATGTTAACATTTATTGCATTCTTCAAAGCCTGAAGCTGTGACCCTGTAAGATTGTATATAAAACTAATATGCTTTATTTAATCATATCAGTCGTAGCAGGATCAGAGCCTTACTTTCAATTAAGTAATAAATTTCAAGAGATAAACATCCTCAAATTGCACTAAAAAGTAAAAAACCAAAAAGGTTAGAGAATACACCTCAAAAACGTCATTGTTTGTGCAGAATTGTTTGCAGTTTTATTGCATTATTCCCATTAATGCTGTAGGGCAGGAAGCATGCAAATTACACACCAGAATAATGTGTTTTGTTATTCTCAGGAACAAAGCTAACTCAAAGTTCATGTTAAAGAGTTGTGTTAAATTCTAGGCACAACCTCTTTAATTATAGCAGTCCCTGTGAATTTGTTCGGGGGAAAGGAATTGCTAAGTAGTTTCAGAAATTCCTAGTTCCCTTTTGTGGAAGAATAATGAAAAGTGTGAATCACAATTTCCACATAATTTAATGAAATCCTTCGTTAGTGAGAGATGACATTTGTATTCCATATTAAATAAGTTCTTTGTGCATGAGAAGTAACTCTCTTAATTTGTTTAAAATTGCTAGCAATCTGTTATCTTTATAGGATAAATACTGATTGCTATGCCATTGGTATTCTCACAACCAAAATGAAGGTTACAAAGAGCATGCTAAATGAATTGCTGAAAGAGAATATAGCTTTATTTTTCAGTACTACTTTCAATTAAAATGTACTCCTTCTGTAATCCCACAGCTGACCAAACAGGAATGTTATTTATAGGAGATGCAATAATACAGGTCAGTAAACATTCATTTTTTCCACAGACGTTTGTTTCGTACTTACCTTTATGTTTATTTAACTAACTTACACATTGCAAATAATTTTCTCCCTATTGTATTTGCTTTTTAGGTTAATGGTATAAATGTAGAAAGTGCTACCCATGAAGAAGTGGTAAGTCATTCCACTTTGATTTTTTGATAGTGTACAGAATATCATGTGTCTGCTGTTCTGTCTCTAGCCTTACTCCATATGAGTTTACTGGTTTTTACCATAAAGACACAGTGCTATAGTCAGGTTTGTCATATATGTGATTACTAAAAGCTTAATTTTGGCTGTTAGCATTTGTTATTGTTTCTGCACCCTTACTGTGATTCTTCTTAGTGCGATATATGCACTTGTGGCACAAATGTATTATGCCAAAACGGAGTCTTCTCTGTCATTGTATATTGTAATTTTTACATCCCTTAGCTAAAATAAGTATTTCAAAGCACAAAATAAGGCAAAAATGTAAAATCCTGGTAGGTTACCTCTGTTCTGTTCAGCGGAGTGCAACTGCTCTTCCCAGTATAGGAACTGTAACAGTTTTATCAATGAACGCATGATCTTTTTTTTTGTTTTCCCTGTAAACTGTACACTGGGCTGCTTGCCATGAAATTTCAATAGAATGCAAACAAAAAAATTAGCAGGCCTTTACTATTTAAGAAGGAATGTCGAAAGTATAAAAAATGTACATTATCTTTTTTATGATGCTGCTGTAGGTACTGAAATGTCCTTTGGGTGATCACAATTAGTCTTTCAGGGGTTGCAAGTGAATTGAACGCAGTGCTCCTGTTTCATGCTGAGAATTCTCAAGTGTTATGGAAGTATAGATAATAATAACAATAGCATACAATGTTAAACTGTTTCTAAATGCTGGGACAAGAATGGGAGGAATTGAAAAAGCGGTGGTGTTACATGTTTTTAAATTTCATCTTATGCTGTAAGTCATTTTAAGATGCCATTTGTCAGATTTTGTGGAAATTTCTTTATTAGGAAGCAAGAAATGTGCTTAAACATTGGCTTTTTTGATGATATCCATAGGACTTAGATGCACTTGCTATCTTCAAGCCTGAGTGCACCTATTGGGCGCATCCTAATTCTTAGCTGGTACTCCCAAAGGTTATAGGACTATAGATAATAAATAACCATGATAAAGAAATCTTGTACCTAAGACGACCATATCCACATGCAGGAAAGAGAAGAATACAGAAAACGTACAAAGATCTCAACTTCAAGCTGGGATGAGATTAAGGCACATATCTCTGAACCTTGGTTTTCACGGGAAAACCAATGTGTGTGGATTGCTGCAACACGCTGAAAAGGTCCCTTGCCCAGGATTGTACACCACACTGGGGAATGCATTCCCAGTTTCTGTGTAGCTTTTGAATCTGTTAGAGGTATCTTGAGATCGAAGAATGGAATTATGGTTCTAGCATGATATGCTGACTCTCGCTGGTGGATTACTTTTCACGGTGATGTTCAAGAAGTGGACCGATGTTTTCCAGTGAGTTTTTTGCTTACTTAAAAGGAAAATTATTAAAATGTTTTTTACATTGCTTTATAGAATAACAGACTTCACTTGAGAAAAAAATAAAATAGGGAACTCTCTTCTTCCAAAGAATGCTGCTTCTGTAGCATTTTCAGTGCTTAGATTAATATCTTAGACCGATGTTCTGGCAGGGTTACTTGCATTTCCCTCTCTACTTCATACTCGACCCCAGTTGGAGAATTACTTCCACAGCAACACTCAGACTAATGCATTGAATAGCACAGAGGATGGGAGATGGCTGGGAACCTGTCAGTTTTGGAAGCCACTGGAACAAATCACCAGCTCTTGAGCGGGTGTATCCAAATGGCTCCAAGCAATAACATGTTTCATAGCATCTGTTCCCTGTGCTGCCTACTCTCTGTTCTGTCCTGAACCACCAAGGTACCTCAGCCCTATCCTTCTCCTGTCCATCACTTACAACAATTCTACTACATATCGCCTTCACAGGCCGCTGCTTCTGCTGCAGTGATGAATGCTGATTTGGTAATGAATGGCCTAAGGTTTAGCAGCTTCAAGGCTTTTTCTAAGGATTCTTACCTAGACTTTATAATTTTGAAATTTTTTTTTGTATTTCATTTGAAAATGTAGTGGGCACTTGCCATTCTCACAGACTTCAAGAAAAGCAGCATATGCTTATTTTTTTTCCTCTTTATTCTTCCACTTATTTCATGCAGTTTTGAAATACAGTTTACCACAATGCTTGGTCTAACCTGAAACAAAATAATTTATTGAATAGTGGCTAGATTTTTAACTGGTTTATTTCATCAGATTGACTGTATGTGGGTAAAGGCAGTTCACATTCACTCCATGTGCAGTGCTTTTCCTGTCTGCAGTGCAAGGCAGTATAGGTAAAAATTGTTCCCCCCTATTGCTGGTTTATTGGCAGTTATCAGTCAATTCACTGACAACTGTATCTCAGAATAGCGTCTGTAGCAACCATAAATGACATGGGCTTTGACAGTCTTATCAGCAAGTCAGAAATTTCATGGGCAAAGGAACTAAACTTGCTTTTATTACTTGGAGGTGATCTCTCTAGGTCAAGATAAAGTGCAACTTCATGATCTTGCAGTCCTTTTGGTGTTGATTAATACCACCAGGCTGAATCTCTAGAGTAATTACAGACAATCTCAGTAAAGCACAGGGTCAGGTCTGTTGCGTATTGGTCAGCTGCCCTCCCGCTGCTTGTATTGTTATTACACATATAAAACTCTAAACTTCCTGGAAGTTATTCCCCACAAAACGGTAAGTTACATCCCTTAAAGACTCTTTTTCAGTAGCAGGAAGCGCTCCAGAACTGTCAATGTAACACAGCTAAGGTGCGGTGGTGAGGAATGACAGGGAATGACATGCTCGTTGCCCTGTACGTGGGAGTTCAATAGAAGCATTAAACAAAACTTCCTGGAGCAACTGTAGGCCATATGACTGAAGAAAGCTCCAGAAGGAAGAGAGATCTCAATGGGCCAAGGAGACAGATCTGCAAAGAGACTTTTCTACTATGACAGACCGCTATTATAATCAGAGTGGGGTTGGATAAACGGGTCAGCTGGTAGAGGAAGGAGTTGATTCTATGAGATTTGAGATGAGGTAGGCTACTGCCAAAGTTCCTGAGAGAATGGAATTTTATCAAAATGATGTCATTGCATTTTTATGAAATAATGGTTGAGATTTCTGATCCAAAATAAAAATCTCCTTATTTGAATATGGGGGTTTCGCAATTGAAAAGAAACGCTTCAAAAAGAAGGTTTCACTTAATGAGCATAAGCTTTCAGCTTGTAGGGATCAGTTGTTTGTCAGTAGTTGCTTTTTGTAAATGGAACATGTCAATGATGATGCGCTTGTCTGCTACCTGTCAGAAGGTTAATATTTCTCATCTCATTTTTGTTGGATTACAGAGGCTCAGAGTATGTGCAATTGCACACAAGGATGGTACATAAACATCTAAAGTGAAATTTATATTGAATTTAGGAATAATTCTGAGTGATCCATTTAATTTTTTGCAGAAGGAAGCCTTCAGCTTACATTCTTGTGTCTTTTTGTTTGGTGAAAGTGGATGTGTTAAAACTTTCGGTATGGCACAGATACAGAACTGCAATAATGTTTGCTTGAAAAAAGCTCTTCTTTTATGTGTAAGGTTTTTAAGGTATGCAAAATAGGAAATCACAGCCCTAATTTCCATTTAGGGTTCAGACACCACGTAAACCATAATCTTTGACATACAATGCAATAGGTTTGGGCACCTAAAAACACCACTGGAGAAGGCAGTGTTACAACTTATTAAGCTATTAATATAGTAGCTTAGTGATTAAGGATACTCGTCCAGAAAGCAGAAGCTTAAGGATGGAAGACTCATTCAGCTTTTAGGAAATCATACATGCATCTTGTGCCTCTGTGAAGCGTGTGCTATTATCTAAGTGTGTCAGTCGGGTTGGGTGAGAGGCACTCCAGCGATTCTGTTCAAAAGACACTCAGCAACGAGGCCTGGCTAGGCTCGTTTCACACTGGGTTGCATTTTATGCTTAACGTTGTTAACACCATGCAAAGTATTTAGTCAGTGGGAGCCTGTCAAAGGTCATTGGCTAGTTCTTTTGTCTTGCTTTATTTTCATCTGTCACCATGATCTTTCACATTTGCCTCAAGATGGAAATTCTGAAACATCATCCTCCAATATACTTTGAACCCACTTCTTGCTGCTTGCAAAAGAGGTGGTGAAGAACTCTTTTGTAAATACCTAAATCAAGTTTTCAGATTGTACTGTGTGATCCAAGGGACTATGTACTGCTGGATCTGGCTGGGATGGAGTTAATTTCCTTCATAGCAGCCTGCATGGTGCTGGGTTTTGGTTTGTAACTAAAACAATGTTAATAACACACCAGTGTTTTCATTATGGCTGACCAGTGCCTGCCTTCCGCTCTTCCCCCTCTCCATGAGTAGGCTGGGAGGGAGCAAGAAGTGGGAAGGGGACACAACTGGGACAGCTGACCTGAGTTTCTATGCCAAAGGGAGTTTCTATGCCATATAACATCACGCTCAGCAGTAAAAATTGCAGAGAGGGTTTCATGGGGGAAAGGGCCATTACTTGGAGACTCTCTTGGGCATCAATCTGTTTGTAGTAGGTGGTGAGTGATCGCCTTTGCATTGCTTGTTTTGTTTTTGCCTTTTTTTTTGCTTCACTTATTAAACTGTCTATTTGTATTAAACCTTATCTCTAAGGTTTTGTTGCTTTTGTTCTTCCTATTCTCTCCCCTGTCCTGCTGGTGGGGGGAGTGAGTGGGTGGCTGTGTGGGGGCTTAGCTGCTGGCTGGGGTAAACCTACAACAGGCTGCTAAAAGGGATGCTCTTGGCAAAGATAGAGATACTGAATTACTTCGCTAGTGCCAGCCATAGTGATAAGCCATTAAGGGGCAGAAGTACATGCTTCTTGGGTTTTTTTGGTGTTGGGGTTTTGTTTTTTTCCTGTTTGGTTTTTTTTGTCTTTTGGTGTTTTGATGTTTTTTTTTTATTGTAGCTCTGACAAATGTTTTCAATAATTTTCTTTGGATTTTTTATTTTATATGATTTTATTTATTATTCACACCTATCTCCAGTTACTCACAGACTTATGAACAGGACAAACACGGGTAGAATCCATCAGCCCTAAATATTATTGACAGGGAGCTTGCTGAAATGATTGCTGACTCGCTGCTTGCTTTTCTCATTATTCGGAGATTTACATTTGGGATCAGCCAAAGCAGGTATGTAGATTTCAAAGCATTTGTAAGTCACTTTAAAACACAATGCAGTTTTCAGATACAGCTCTATGAGAAACTGCAGCATTTCTATAAATAAGTTTTCATGAAGAAACTCTTTAACCATGAAACATTCAATAAGTTTCTCTTTAGTTAAAGCACTTTAATATATTTTTAGGACTAGAGACAGAAAAAAAAGATATCAAGCTTCTGAAGATTTTACTTTTTTAAGTTCCTCTTGCGAGTTCTCAAAGAGTTCTTTTGTCATTGCCTCAGTCAGTCCCAAAAGAATGCTTTAGTCATCTGTTATGTGGACAGCAAATACCCGTTACGGTGAGTAGATAGCTGCAGAACAGCTGCATGCATCAAAGACCTGAAGCAGGAACTGAAAGAAGTGAATGAACCCCTTTATTAGGAAGCATTTACTTATGGGTTTAATGTAGTTGCTTTCATTAGTTAAGACTTACCATGTATTTTAGCAAATTAGCAGCTGCTATGTAGATGAGCATTAACAGAAGGAGAGAAAAAATAAACACTAAGAGCAATAATGCTAATTGGTGACATTAGAGTGCAGAGGGAAGTTCTGCTGTTCATAGTTTTCATATTCTTTCAGTTACCCTATAGAATTTTTCTGAGCTATTTTCTTGGGGATTTGGTCATAGTAGAACAGCAGCCCTGTTATCATGACAGTGAGACAAATAATTAAAAAGTGTTTTTCACCTTGCTTAGATGAAAAAGATCTGAGTTTAGTTTCATTTCTCCAGGTGCTACTTTGCTATAAGTATTTTGTATCCCAGTGCTGCATAAAAATAAAGCTACATAAGATCAGCAAATTATAGTACAATTTTAAAATTTTGTGGAATGCACAGTTCAACCTCACTGTTTGCCAGAGGCTCTAAGGAATGCAATTATTTCATCACTGAATGCATCTGGTAGCATTCTTCATTAAGTTGCAAGTTATAGTATACTTTTGGTCTCCCATGTCTTTTACATGCAAATGATAACTCACATGCTTTAAAACACATTTTTGCCATTTAAATTTTCACCCTTTTGCACCTTTACAGTGCTTTTGTAAAGGATAGCAAAATTTCAGAGAAAAATTAAAAAACAAATGGAGTAGCACATTATGGTGCTTGTGTTAAATGTATCCTTAAAAATATTACATAATTTCTGTAATGTACTTGTGGAAATCCGCTTTCTTTCAAGCTCTAAACATGTTGAGAAAGCAGCCACAATTAAGTAGTTCAGATTTCAGTACTACTATTTTACCCCCATCTATTTCACAGTCACTTAATTCCCTGGGTTAGAGAAACAGCAAGTACTCTGGCATTATGAGCATTTACGATGTGCATAATCTTCAAGTACAAAAGCAGAATTACTATAATTAAAACTGATGGAAAAATTCAGCTACCTGGCACAAAGGAGCTACAGGAAGAACTGGAGTCTTTGTTAAGCTATGGACAGAAACTGTAGCACTTCTTAGGTAAAGCACACTGAGAGTGCGGCTGGACAGCTATGATTTTAAGCAGTACTTCCTAAGGGTAAAAGGAGTTAAGATTTAGAAAACTTTAAAAAAATAATAAAAAAAAATGTGTCTCTTTTTAACCCTTTTATTTTGTATTTATTTCATTTATAAATGTTGAAAGATTTATACAAAGGATTTATAACAAATTATATCTTTAGGCTTAAATAAAGGGGCTCTTTCTTCCATCGTCTCCTCCTCCCACCTGTATAAAACTGAGCACCATTGAGGGAGACCAAATATTTAAGCTGAAGGAGAATACTGGAATAAGAACAAAAAGGTATAAACTATCCATGGATAAGTCTGGAGTGTTTTTGAAAGGGCTAGTAGAAAAAGAAATTACCTGGTTTTAAAACAGGACTTGATAGATTCAGGAACAGTGCTGTATGGTGTCCCTTGTCATCCCTGACAATCGCTAGGAAGACCTGTCCACTCATGCTTCCTTTGATCCTTACATCCTGTGCACAAACTAATCTGTCTTTATTTTTGGTCCCTCTGCTGGGTTTCCGCTCTGGTTGAGCTGGCTTCTCTGAAGCAATATCCTCTCTTTCTCATTTCCCCTTCCCCCATCTTCCTTTGCCTATCTAAACTGTGTTTTGTGGTTTTGACTAATTCACTACCTTATATTGGGTGACCCTCAGTATTTCATCAGGGTATAAGGAGCTAGGAGTGCCATACACTCTAGCTCAGTCTCATGAAGAGGACCAAGCTGCAAGCTAATGAAGAGTTAGTGTACACCCTTGTGATGTCGAATTGATTAATTAAATAAATGTGTTTGTAAAAGATTACACTTATGCTGTTTATACAAGTGAAACTCAGTTAGTTTGCATTTTGTAAATTTCCTGTAACAGAAAGGAAAATATAAGTTATTTAGAGGACTTACACCCACATAAAATTAACTCATTAATAAAATTGTTGTATTTCTGATCACAAGGAAGATTTAAAAACTCCTTTGAAATCATTGTATGAGCTGTACATAAGTATTTCTCTTCAAGAAGTCATTGACTTAATGAGAGTGTGATGTAGACAAGTGCACAGGTCTTATAGCTGTCACTAATATAACAAAGAACTGGATCGGGAAGTCAAAAGGTTTTTTGCTGTTGTTTTTTGCGTAATATGGTATTAGATGGCAAAAATTCTAATAGAAAAAGGTGTAGCCCTGTATTTAAACCAATATGGCTCTAGCTGAAATCAGTACTCTGGGGAAGAGAATCTAACTCTTCAGAAGACTGTAACGCGTTGATGAGATTTGCGTGATGTTCCCCTCATCAATTAGAACGATTTTTGCCAGTACAGGAAATGTTTAGTATTGAATAAAGGAATAGACTTTATGGAGACCTGTGCAGAATAAATATTGGCCTGTACAGTAGCACAATTGCAAGGAATCATGGCCTGGGGTTCTAAGAGATAGTGTGCAGAAGGTTCAGGTATGGGACTTTGCCTAACGCAGTTTTCTTCTAATGTGTACTGAATATTGCAGATGATCTGCTGTTTTATGGTGGTAGTAGCAATTTCATGCTTGGGCAGTTGTGGAAACAAAAGCATTAAAGACTGAAATACAGGGGTTCTATTACTATGAAACAGTGCTGAATTTTGTCCTTAGGTATTCCTGTTATCCTATTATGGTTTTCCACATGCTGTAAGAATTTCAGTGTAAAAGAGGAATGTTTTTTATTTTCTAGGTGCCCCAGTTCTTTAAGCCTGAAACAGTGAACGTATAGATGATTACAAATAAATGTTATTCTTGATCCAAAGTGAAGGGCAGCCTGTTGAGCTGATCAGTCCATATCTAGGACTTCTGTCTTGTACTTCAGCAGTGAATGTGTAGACACTAAAAGCAGTTCTTGATGCTTGTTAATGTTTAGTCCTACATTAACTGTGGATGTCTGTCAAATATCTGTTAGACAAGGAAGACTTAGTACAAAAGGATCCTTGTTTGTTGGAGAAGTTTATTGTAAGAAAAGAAAGCAGTGCCCAAATTGTCAACAATTTCTAAATTAGAGGATGCAGCCTATGACCTACTGGGTTTGATAACTTCAAAAGCTTCTGATTTAGCTTTTGCACTCAGTAGCGCAAGACAGCCTTCATTAAATATTGTGTATCATTCAACTGAAATTACCTTCATCGTCATTTCATGCCATTGCCAGTGGACGATGGCAGTAGTTTTCTGACTGATACCTCTCTCCTCAGAGGCACTTCTAGTCAGATAAAATCCTTTTCTGAGAACTCTGCAAACACTGACAAGGAAAATTGGAACAGTAACAGCTACATTAAAACCTGCATTTAGTCTTTTTAGCTCAATTTGTGCCAACTGGAGTTTGTATAAACACAACCACTTAACTATCATCTAGAAAGATTTTCAAATATATTTGAAGAATATGAACCTCCAGGGTTAGACTGCTGCAGTTTGTTTGATTGAAAAGGCCTGCATTTGGGATAGAAGCATTTGCATTTCTACAGGTTCTGATTACGCTTAAACATACACGTTTCCAGTCACACTCAGCAGATATGTGTATGTGTATTCGAACTGGAAGCGGCACTTTGATACTATAGTATGTGTTGCTGACATACCAGATATGTCAGTAATTATTTAGTAAGAATTGTATGTTTGTTTTCTGGTAATTCGGCCATTTCTGTCTGTTGTGATTTTTTGATACCTGAGACAATTCTTTCTTTTTCCAAGGAATGTGTTAACAGTAGATGAGCAATAAAACATAGTGCTTATTCTAAAATTTTGAGTTCTATGGCTTTGAACTCTTTTCAATTATATCACATTGATAACAGTTGAGACTGATGGGAATTTCCAGAGAGAAGTCCTTGTAATACTCTGATATTCTTGGAATTTTTTTGAAGGATGGCAAAGTTACTTTCTCAGGGATAGGTTTTCATGCTTCAGGTAATAGTTCGCCTTAAGCAAATTTATTTAAACTTTTATTGCTTTAGGAAACAGCTGATTTGGCTCAGAATGTATTTTCCAATGCACAGTATGTATCAGCATCTTTCATATCCCAGATGTTTGTGTAAGCATTGATTTGAAGTGAAACATAGACTACCGTGTAATTGAATAGGAAAAAAACCATACAAAATAATGAAAAAGCATTTAAATAATTTCCTTTTTTGTCTATAATTCCTGGTAATTATATCCCACAGGAGTGGTGTTATTTGTTTGAAGAAATAATGAAGCTTTCTGATTAAAAACATCTTTTACTGTATTTGTAGGCAGAAATAAGAGAAAAGTGCTAATTGAGTGACTAAGAGAAATTGCAGTTTAATTTAAATCTGTAAAAATGTCCATAAGCTGCATTTTCTTGATAGGTAGGTAATGAGGAGGGGACATTTTTAAAGTGATAATAAATAGGACTTTTAGTTCTCTAGATTTCATTGGGTTTTTTACTATTATACGTTAGGATCTCTTCCAGCCAAAATGATTCTATGACTCTATGATTCTAATTCTCTTCATATGTTTTACTACAACTTCTTGCTTATTTGCCTGCTGCATTACAGACTTGTACATAATCGTCCACCCAGGTACTTGTCAAGCCCAAGACTTGCACTTCATGTGAATTTCAAGTGTTTTATTTGTGGAGAGCGTGCACTTCAAGATCAGACATTCATGAGGAGATTCACTTCCTTTTACTGCAGAATTTTTGCTTCATACTTTTAGTCTGAGTTAGGTGTTGAATCTTAAATTTTCGTATATAGATGTGAGATAGGATTCATTTCATCTGACTTCAGATGTTTGAAGTGTAAGGTTTTTATTCAGATTCTCCTTATTTCGAGACGCACCTCTGGATGACGATTCCTTTTTATGCTAAGATCTTTACTGATTGCTAGAAAAAAATGCTAACAGCTACTTTAGAGTTGAATCTTTTAAATGGCCGAAGTTAAATGATGTGACTTCTGCTCTTGGAATAGATCTTAGCTAAAGGGCCGTAGGGGTGAATTCATTCATCAAAGACATGTTCCTTTTCAGTTTTAATTGCTGTTACAGTGCTGATCTATAATAAGACAGAACCTGATTTAAACTGCCAAAACCTTTTCTAAATCTCTGAGCAGTGTGAATATTAATGATCAGGGTATGTTTGAAGGGTTAGAGCAAGCCATGGTAAACACGAGGCACCGGAATTTAGAAAGGGTTCAGATCAGCTACAAACTGTGCCACTGACTTGCCTGAGTTGGGTATACACGATTTCCCTCAAATGGCTGTTGACAGTGACAACGAGGCAACAAAGGTCATTTGGCTTTCCTAAAATATGAGTCATATTTTTCTCTGCAGACTCTGGACTGTAGTTAGCAAAGTGAGATTGAGAAGCTCCTATTTATATTTTTAACATTCTCTCTGTTCTGTTCTTGAGAAATGTATGTGAAAGAGAGAAGCGTAATAAACTGTGGCTTGATGAATGCACTTAGAGATACGCAAAATTCACAAATTAGAGCCAGCATAAAAAAGCAAGTACTTCCTTTGATGCCCTTTTCTCCTTCATACATATGAACACACAAGTGCATACACACCCACAGTTAGCTGCAGTGAATGTATTTAATCAACTATTAAAAAAAACCCCAAACAAACAACATTCACTTTTACAATTCCCCTTTTATATTACTGCTGCAGTAAGGCAACGGTGCATCCAAAGCTACTGGATTTGTCTTTTTGGACTTACTGGACTTGTGCGAAAGCTTCAGCACCACAGAGCCGTGCATTATTTACTGACCTTCTGTACTGTTAATACCTTCTTGTGAGCACTGAAATTGATTTTATTTTTTCTTAGTATGTGCGTGGCTCAATACTACCACCTCTTCAGAATCTACCTAAGAATACAAAGTAGCTCCGGGAGAGTGTGATACAGTATGAGTATCTTTTAAGGTATTACTGCTTTGTAATTTTAAACCAAAGCATTAATATTAGAATACTTTCCTTTTCAAAGTATCATTTGAAATAAAAATCAACTTGCATGCTCTGCAGCAGTTTCTAATCTACTGTTTTGCTTTGTTCCGTGCCGGTTTTGGATTTAATTTATCTTCATAATATTTGACTAAGGTCTTCCAAAAGTACGTGAGGCAGTGTGTCCGTCATGCTGTCTCCTCTCATCTCTTGACAAATGTAAATGTTTGTGTGCAAACATTCTTTGCTTAGTCAAGAGAAAACACAGTTCTTATTCTGTGCTTGAAAGTTTTCTTCAAAATGTTTGTATCTTTTAGGAAGTTAAAATTCTTCCTTGTTATTCCAAAGTCAAGGAGTTAAAATGGTTCGCATTTGTGGCTTTTCTAAAAAGCCAATTGTGAATAAGAGAGTTCTCAGTATTAATTTTATTTGGTTTATATTTCTTCCCATTACATACTTCAGTACAGTATTGTGACTGTATTATAAATTTGTTTGGTTTGAAATTGTCCATTAGATTTTACAAAATACTGATGTTGCTACACTGATGATAAGCTTAAATCATCTTTACTAGTATACTTACCACACAATGACAGGTACAATGGTATCACAAGATACAGCAGCATTCCGTGACAGGATTTGGTGTTTCTTGCCGACTCTGACTTCCTACTGCCCTGACACCGACCATCTGACATTTTTTCTTTGGAAGGGAATACATTGGGTGTCCATTTCTCTTCCTGCCCTGCCACCTTTCTGGCATTGTTGCACCCAGGCTGGATCCACTGAACCTAGACTATGTGGATAGCATTACTGCACCTCTTCCTTTAACTTTTTTGGGGGTTTTTGTGGGGTTTTTTTGCAAAACTGTCTGGAACCCACGGTAGTGGGTCAGCCCTGCCCAGCAGCCAAATGCCCACCCAGCCGCTCTCCCGCTTCTCCTCCTCAGCAGGACAGGGGAGAAAATAGGATGAAAAAGCTCGTGGGTCAAGATAAAGACAGGGAGATTGCTTACCAATTACCATCATGGGCAAAACAGACTCCACTTGGGGAAAATTAATTGATTTTATTGTCGATTAAAATAGATTTGGGAGGTGAGAAACAGAGGAAAAAAAAGGAACCAACAGTTTCCCCCTACCCTTTTTCCCAGGCTCAACGTCGCTCCTCTGCCCCCACACCAAGCCGCATCCTGCGAGGGGTCGGACGGAGCCGGCTGGAACCGGCTGGAACCGGCTGTGTCCGGCCCGGGGCAGCCCCGGCCTCTCCTCACAGAGGCCTCCCCTCAGCCCCCGCTGCCAGGGCCTGGGCTCCAGCACCCTGTACGCGTTACAAATAATGTTCATTACTCTCCTAATTTCAGATCAGGGTATTTGTGACCCCCCCCCGTACGCTGCAGTTGTCTGCGTGGCAGCCTGCAGGACATTTACTCGTTAATTTTTTTGCAGCCAAGCATAGTTGGCCTGAGCTTGGAGGTTTTTTCAAGGATTCGGCCAAATGTCTTGCCACTTCTGGGACCAAATCCACTTTCAGGTAGGGGTGAGGAGTTTAAGCAACTTATTATTTTATTACTGATAATAGTAATATTCATTACCTGGTTGTGTGCCAGATTATGAAGTGAAGCACATCTGCTGTTTCAAGTGCTTGCATGTAATTTTATAATTACTTTTTTTTTTTAAAGAGAATAAAATAATTCATTATTTGTTAACTTTATATATGCGCTCATAGAAAATATTTCCAATTAAGCTTTGTTGGTCAATGACTCCAAAATTCAGTGGTTCTATCAGTACAGTGTGGCAAAAAAAAATTATTTACTGTCTTTTATAAACATTTTGCTCACGTTTAAAAGCATTTGATGTAGTTGTGAGGGCTCCATTGAAATGTAGTTTAGCATAAATAGCGCAGAGTCATTAGTTGGTGTGGCTGGGCTAGGAGGAGAACATCAGTTCATTTCAAGACCTAATGTGGGTATTAATGAAGTTTGGGAAGACAAATTCATTAACTGGAAACTGAAAAGAGACTGCAGTATAATTTAAATATATACAAGGATATACCAACGGTTTCTTCGATTTTCATCATAGGTGTAATAAATAGAATCATGTTTGTTAACCAAATCAGGCTTTCTTAAAGGCTGGTGAAAACTTACACTGTTTCGACTCTTCACATACTTAAATCGCAGGCATCCAGCGTGTTATCTGGTGCACTTTGATACCTCAAGGCCTAAATCACAGGCATCTGGTGTGTTTTAACACTTCAAAGGGAAGAGCTAAGTTGTGAGATAAGCTGAAAAGAGTCTCCCCAAGGACACTGATAAAGATGAGGAGCCTTCAGCCTCATGACCATCAGGAGGCGGGACAAGACCAACCCCCTAGCAACACGTCACTCAGACACGGAATATACCAGGATTGACACATATACGGGAACCAGAAGAGTATATAATCAGCTACTTTCGGGAAGTGGGTGTGCGCCGTTGGCGGAGCAAAGACTCCCCGGCCGCCCAGCGCTGTTTTGCTTGTTGCTGCTTGCTTAATAAACTAATTTGATTAATTGGACTGGTTCCTGTCAATTATTGGGCCTCAATCTATAACAATAGGCATTTTTCATCTCTAGATTAGTTTATATATAGATACAGATACATGGAAATACATATAAATTTTTGTACATATGTCTGAACTATGTTTTCACATATGGTCCAACGTGAATATTATCAAGGTCTGTTTCAGCTTTTGAAGAAAACAGGTATAACCTGTAGATGTGTATGTGTATATATATATATGTAGCTCAGCTATATATGGCAGAACAATAGAGAGATGTGCTATTTTTTCAGCTCCCATTCAGCTAATCACGGAGGTATTCCAAAACAGAACTATATTCAGGAATATTCATTTTGAATCTTGCTGGTGCATCCAAATATTATGTGGTGATAGATCTATATAAATGCCCTAATATTAAAACATCACTTTTGAGGAAAGATTTATGTGAGTTGGCATAGGTTTCATGAGTTTCTGAGCATTTTTTGGAAAGCAGCTGGTCTACATCCACCAAACAAACGTTTTATATTAATGTTCTAATTCTATTCTAGTTTAATTTAGTTGAATTAAATTTAAACTATTTGAGCTTTACCTCACTTAAAGATAATCTAGAATTTATGAATAAAGATAATGTAGAAATCCAGAGTCTTCAAATCAGGCACTAAATTAAAACAAAGCATCCAGTTCCTGCAGAATTTCAGAAGTATTTAGGAATAATGTGATAGCTGAATCTTTTTTAAGTTTTGCATATGTATATATCTTTGTAAGTTTATTTTAATATATATATAATTGGCCTTTATATATCAAATAGATGGTTATATATAGCATGTATGTATATTTTATATGTATAATAGTCTGCAGATAAAGGGAAGAACTATCTTTGTAACAGTAGGGTAGTAGTAGCAGAGGTACCAATCATCTTCAGTCCTTAGTCAGTAATAAATAATGTCTAATATATTGCAGAAAATAAGGGGCAGAGGATTTCAGGAGACGTAGTTGTTCTTATACATTAGAACTCAAGACACACTGGTTTACTTTGCAGCACTGGCACACTCTTGTATCACCTTAAAGAAGCATTCTGATTTTACTGTGCTTCTGTTCCTGGTTATTCCTATTGCGATCATCTTGAGAGAGTTTAGTCAGAAATCAATGATCATAATGGTTTCTTCCACAACGCTTTTTTGGGGTTTTTTTCCACAATGAAACCTCAAGTTTTCTGGTAGTCAGTTGTCCACAAAATCTTTGACTTGAGCGGAACACCTGGTATCAGAGTACTGGAGGTGAGTAGGTAGCACTAGCTGTTGTATTTTTGGTAGTAAATCATTTCAATGTGGATTAAGCCTGTGAAACAAAAGTAAAAATGCTTGAGTGAAGAACAAGAAGAGCAGAGAAATGGGGCCCTGGGGGAGGGACAGTTCTGTCCATTAGGAAGGAAGAACATGAAAGGAAATGCAGGTCCTTTCTGGGAAACTTGCTTAGGCTGCAGGCACTTTTATTTTTTTCTTTTCTTTTTTGTCCTCCCTTTTTTTTTCCTGTAAATCTCTGTCTCTTATGCATTACCTACCCATTTGCTTCTAGACCCTCATTCCTCAAACTCTCTAATCTGATTAGACTCCCTGTTATGTGCTTTCTCTGACCTCATTGAGCTCTTGCTCGTCCCCTGCAGAGCTGGATTTCCTAACTTAATGGGTGCAAAACATTATTGTTCCCTCTCAGGACTCTCTGTGGTCAGTAGTGCAGGTTGTTAGCAATGGAAGTCATTGTTTGACAGACTGGAACATGGGTGGGGAGGATGGAGGCAGATGCTGTAAATCTGTATTAAATATATGGATTTTACAGGTACAGCAAACACTAAGCTTTCAGCAACAGTACTTACGTACAATATGGGTGATTCATGTGTCTGCTCACTTAATCAACCAAATCAGAACATGTCCCTGTCCAGACTGTTTTCTTCAGTGTTAGTGTTGGGGGTTTTGTGGTCAATTCTCTTGCTTATTCTTTTCCAGAATATTTTTATAGCCTAAAATTCTTAGCCTGTGTGACTGCTTACTTGATTTCTTCTCCTGTTTTGGGTTTTCGTATCCCTCAGGCATAAGCTTGATGTTTTCACATGGGTGTAAGCTGATGTAAGCATTGTTTCAGATGCACTAGAGAAAGCGTTATAATGTTTGAGGTAATCCTGCATCTCATGATGTTGGCCAATGTAGCATTGTGCTAAAATAGTGATCTAAAGAAACACAAGTGCCAGCTTCTCCAAGTACAACATTAGACCAGTAACTACATCTATAGGAGTTAGTTTGCTGCAGATAGTTACTTTTCTGCTTGATACACGCGTGCTCTGGTTGTGCTCAGATTAGAGGCCACAGGTGTTAGCATCCATTTCTGACAAACAGGATCAGGGCTGCAGACCTGCAGGCCATGTACAAACCAAACACAATACTTGCTTCCTGAGTGTCACGGATAAGAAACTGTGGAATACCTCTCCACTGTAATAGGAAATTAGTTCCGTCAAATACATTGTCTGAAATTCTGCATTTAAAAAAGCTCCTTAAGTGGTAGAGTGCTAGGCCTTTAATTAAATTCTGATGCTTTCATACATGTGTCTATACACATATATGTGTGTATATGTGTTCCCTTCTGATTAGCAAATACTTACAGATAACAAAGACAGTCACAAAAATCAAGACTATATTGGGAAGAGAGAAATGTACTTAATGCATCACCTAACTGAATCAAACCAAATAGTTAAGATCTTAACCTTAAGATTACTTAAGATATGTATGATGTATTAATATATATATGTCTGTTTATGTGTATACACACACAATTAATGTACTATATCTACATAAACACATATTTCCCTACTACCCTATGCCGGATTTATAAAATCAGTTTGTTTGTAGAAGTTCTGTTCAGCTTCAACTTGCCCACCAAATTATTTATTCAGGTTGTTCCATTGGTCTTGCCTACTTTTATCTATTGTTAATGTGGCTTGACCCACAAGATATTCTTCATTCCCAGTCAGAAATGTTCATACTGAGTTTATTATAGATCAACAGAGATGTTGATTTCATTGTAAGTAATGTTCTTTCATGACTGGTGATTCTTTGGTTTAAAGTAGCTGTTATTTGTCACACTGACAGGTACACCTACTGCGAAATGCTGGCGATGAAGTTACCATCACTGTTCAGTACCTCAGGGAAGCTCCATCATTTTTAAAGCTCCCATTAGGTAAGAGGAAATTAACGGATAGGAGTAATTTGTTTTCCTCTTTGCAGTATTCTCACAATAAGATGACAGTGACAGAAACAGGAATTCAATCCTTGAGCTTTTTACAGGAAGAAATAGAAAGTTGTGTGTGTACTTTATTGCTTAACACATAAGAATCTAATGCATACCGCATGTCTGCTTCTGTATAGTTTATTCAAGTTTTGCCTGAATACAATAAAATAATGTTTACAGACATTTGAATCAGACATTCACGCTGAAAGGTATTTTCGGGACACTTACCAAACAAATGGATAACATTAATTGTGCATATTTCATAAATTACTTCGGTGTTTTGATCATTTTTTTCAGAGAGCAGAATTACGATGTGACAACTGAGTACTCTTAAGAATGGTGAATTGTTTATGAACAATGCAGATGAGGGAGATTTTTGGTTCTTATGGTTAGCAAATATAAATATTCAAGATACTCACTTGAAATCAATGTTGCAAGTAGAAAAGTGTGCATAATATACCAGCTAACTTAATCAGACCAGATAATTTTGCACCAGTTTATCTTACATATGATCCTCTTTCAAATTAAGCAAAACAGATTTAAAGTGTGTCTTGTTTTGGGGATTTGTGTAAGTTGGGCTCAACTATGTACTTGGTTTTTCTTGATTTCAACAGAATCATAGGTCTCATACGTCTAATTCTTGTCATTAGAAGAGTGTCTGCCATTTCATCTAGATTCCTATACCTATTAAAAGCAAACTTGAAGAGCCTCTACTAAGCTAAACTGTACACATCATGCTAAAACCATTGTTTCTGTTCTTACTGCGTATCATTTCCATTTGAAAATGGAATCTCAATTAGAAGAAATCTTATATTTGGAGATCGGTCTGGTCAGTGTTCCTTATAATGAAACTTCAGGATTTGTCTTCCTACTTTTCTATCATAGGTCATCAGACAACTATAGACTAATAAAGCCTTGGATAACTGTGGCTAAGCTTAGACATGATTTTGGCAAGCTAGCAGGGTCTTCCCAGTAGTTTCTGTGGTGTTGGACATATTCACTTGTGGTTATGACAGTCCTATAAGCAATTTTATCTCATCTTGTTGATTGACATCACATACACGCTTGGACTCTGTCACTTGTGGTTGGTTAACCTTGGCTAAGAGCCAAGCTGCCACTCAGACGCTCTCTCACTCCTCCTCCTCAAACACAACATGGGAAGAAAATAGAATGAAAAAACTCTTGGGTCAAAGTAGAGACAGAGAGATCACTTATTAATTACCATCATGGGCAAAATAGACTCAACTTGGGGAAATGTAATTAAACGTATTGTCTATTAAAATAGATTCAGGCAGTGAGAAACAAAGGTAAATAAACTGAAACAAAACCTTCCCCTCGCCCCTTTTCCCAGTCTCAGCTTCGTTCCTGACTCTTCTACCTCCCCTGCAAGTGGTGCAGGGTGATGGGAAATGAGGGGTTGGAGTCAAGTGCCGAGGGTTCCTCTCTGCCACTCCTTCCTCCTCATACTTCTACCCTGCTCCAGCATGGATCCTTCCCACTGGGTGTAGTTCTTTACAAACTGCTCTAGCTTGGGTTGTCTCCATGGCTTGAAGTCCTTCAGGAAAAATCTGCTCCAGCATGTGCCCCCACAGGCTGCTGCTTCCTTCAGGGCATAGCCACCTGCTCCAGTATGGGTCCCCCATGGGCTGCAGTGTGGGTATCTGCTCTGATGTGGTCCTCCATGGGCTGCAGGGAAATACCTGCTTCACCATGGTCTCTCCATGGCCTGCAGGGGAATCTCTGCTCCAAGGCGTAGACCACCTTCTCCCTCTTCTTCTTCACTGACCTTGAGGTTCGTATGATTTTTTTCTCACACTTTTTTCTTCGCTCCTCTCTCTGCTGTTTTGCCCTTTCCTATGTTGTTTCTTAGGGGTGCTACCAGCTTGGCTGCTGGGCTCAGCTGTGCCCTGCAGTGAGTCTGCTGGAGCCAGCTGGAGCCAGTTGTGTCTGGCCCAGGACAACCCCTGACCCTCTCCCAATTCTACTATGCAATAAAGTACTTCCCAACTCAGAATGCAGGCAAGATTTAAGTGTATACATGCATAAATCTGAAGCATCTTGGCCTTTCTTAGCATCCCAGAAGACTCAGGCACATGGTCCCCTACCATCAAGCAGTCAATCAGACCAGCTTCTATGCTGGCAGTTTTAGTACTGTGGTGTGTTCACTTCAAATGCAACCATATTGTCTCTTCCTATTAACTAGTATTATTAATATTTCTTATAAGTACATCATCAGAAGTAGCATCTGTCTGCCCTGCTTCTTTCTCATACCCCTTCCTTCTGTACACCGTCTCATGCCGTGGCTAGCAAAAGCGCAGAGAAATATCTTCCTACGGTTCTCACCATGTTTTTGTGGTTGCTTCAATCCTTCATGGATTGTGAACAACAAATACAGGATTTGGCATGGATTTAGACATGGATACTGATTAACTGGCACTTAAGGATGAGATAAGGACTGCTTGTTTCTCTGTTTGGAGGAGGCCCTAACCCAGGGTGGTATGCCAGTATTGATCATTGTCTCTTTCACAGGGACTTTTGGCCCTTACTAGGCTATTATGAGACTGTCCATAATAGTAAATTAAATTACGCTAGGAAATATTCTCTGCCACAGGAATCTGATCAGCAATTTTATAAAATATTGCAGAATGCTTGGCCTAATTTTGCATAGGGCAAATACTTCTTTCTCAAAAAACTATCGTGCCTGGATCAGAAGTTAGCACGGGCCAGTAGGGTCTTTAACTGTCTGCTTCATTGGGTTGTCTGGCTCCATGGCTAGGTTGATTCCTCATCCCATGGCCTGTGGTTTGCTCTAAGGTCACTGTCAGCTAGAGAGAGAGTAGATTTGTGTTTCTGAAAACCAAAGGAAGGAATTTTGGGTTTTGGTGATGGATCAGGAAGTTATTAGTGGCTATGAGGGTTATTTGTTATTCTGTTACAGAATACTTACGGCATCAGCTCTTGGGTATTGTCACTAAGGATTCTCTGGAGCTAATTCCATTAACCATTCCAGAGTGGAGCAGGGCTTGTAGGACCCTTTTAGATAAGATTCACTACTGCTGGGAAGACTCTTCAGGGCATTTTATGGTAAAACAGGCTCTCTTCAGAATTTTTCTTTTTGATAGTTATACCAAATTATCAGAATATTCTGAAGTTGCAAAGTTTGCAGTGTAATCAACAATTACCAGGAATGTTTTGTTTGATTTAAATTTTGTGGTTGTTCCGGAATGGGCTTTTTTTGCTGTGACTGTTGATGGGACTCTGAGTTGAGCAGAACTTCAGTAGAGACCTTTCTAGGTCTAGAAAGCTTAAGGCTTTTAAAGTTAAAAATAAAATCTAGGCTTTATCAAAATGAGTAGTAGAATACCTAACTTTTAAATTGAAAAAGCTCAAGTGATTCTGTCAAAAAGAATGTAAAAGGATTTATAAACAACTCCTACCTGTACCACTGCAAATGAGTTCTGGCTTTAGGTTTAGTGTCAGCTAGCTTGGTGATTTCCTGAGTTGCTGCTAGCTCTGCAAAATCCCCTGTGATCCTTACAGAGTTTCTTTTCCTCACCTCGGAGTTCTGCCTGCCTTTTTCCTGCTACCCCTAGGTGTGTCTCAGTCTCTTTTGTGAAGTGCAGACTCCTATATCCTTGCTGTCTCTGTCTCTCTCTCACCCCTTCTCACCTTACAGGGTAAGGTGTTTTTTACTCTGACCATACTCAGCTATTACTCAGGTAAAGATGAGGCAAAGATTGTTTCCTTGCCCACACAATCTTTGGCGACGCAGGATCTGAAAAGAACAATAATGCCACAATTAAGAATAAGCAAATTAAACAGATGATGCCTGTCATAGTGTAGGTTTGCATTTCTCATAGACTGGCTCTCTAACTATGATTTGGGTGAGATAAGAGGAGAGCTAGGCAATAATGATTGATAAAAGTCTCACAACATACCACATACTTTTTTTCTGGCATTGGTACCCATCAGGATGCTGTACTGTAGTCATGGAGGGGGGAGTTACCTGTAGCAGATGTTTTATTTTACATAAGCACTTCGGTTTGGTAGTCTTTCTCTAACTAGTGTTCTGGAGTTTGGACTGGTACCTAACACTTGATTTGGGGTCTCATCTATATGTGCAAGGGCTGCAGTAGCAGATAGTACAAGATTTACTTTGTGTTAGTGTATTTTGTGTCATGTATATCATGCATGTGTACATACCATGTTTGGTTCTAAGAACAGGGAGGAAAGACTGCCTGATTGCTCTGGGGCTGCCATGTGGAGAGGCAAACATAGCTCCTTAGAGAGATGAGAGCGCTGCACCTTCCATGCAGTTGAGCATATACAGAGGGAGCTTCTAAAATGCTGAATGAGACCATGAAGGAGTAGTCAGTGAGTGAGTGAGGCAGAATAAGCAAGGAGCGGACTAAAAAACTTATGAACTTGCTGGCAATCAAGTGGTGGAGGTAGCATAGCTTGAGAGAGGCTGTGTAGTTTGTTTGACTCAGAAAACCAAAGGAAGCTGCTGAACTGAAAAGCAGGTCTGCAGGGACACTGTGGGAGGAGGGAAGTTTGTTCCTTAAGCCTTTTATTATTAGCTTTCCCATACAATGGATGTCAGTTTTCTCTACTTAAAAAAAAAAGAAATTATTCTAATGTACTATTTTGTATTATGGTAAAACCTGGATTTAGAGATTTGAAAAGTGCACGTCTCTTGATACGCTTAAATTGCTGAAGAGGCAGGATAATTCCACTTTAAGAATCTGATTAACTCATGGACCTGCCATAGTTGTCTACTGTCAGAGGCAGTGGGATTCCCCAACAGGCAAACTCTTCAGTGGAGAATGTAATGTCAACTTTTTATTTCATTATTTTTATTTTAAAAAATTAGCAATTATCTTCTGTTCCAGCAAATCACTGTGATCATCTATGGGTCTGAAAATAGATTTTTGTAGTCTACTGTACATATATAATAGCTACAAAATCTTGTAGCTGGATACTAAAGTTGGCACTTGAGTTAGAGCCGTACAAGCAAAGCGTAACGGTTCCTTCTGCTGACATCATCTAACGCTGTACAGAAAGGACTTCAAATGAAAACATGATGAAACTTCAGAATTCAGTGTATAATTCTGAGACCACATCACTGAACTGACAGAGATTTGTTATGGAGAAAATGAGCTTTTGTTAAATTAAGTTCCATTTTGCTAATCTTTCAGATATGTGGAATACATACATGCAAAAATATATGACAAAGAATGACTCTTTGACTTTTGTGATGTTAGACTTGACAGACCTATTAATGTGAAATGATTTACAGGCAATTTGAGGTGACTTCTTCAGATAGAAAAATGGATTTTCAGTGATGATGAATGTAATGCTGTGAAATTGATTTTATGTGCTTTATTGATAAGACCAAGTGCTATCTGACAGTAATTGTATATTATTGGTGTTATGTGTTAACACTTCACATTTAAGCAAAAGTTACATAATGATGTGACTTTGTGTGGTTTCCATTATTGTATGTTATAAAAGTATTCAGCTTTCCTGAAGTCACTTTAACTACTAAAGTTGGATCATGATGCATAATTGCTAAAGGAAGAGCTATCTTGAAGAATATAGCTGTGTAATCTTAACATACTAACATAGTATCAACATTTAAAGATGACTGTTTGATTTTAATTTCTCAGTTTGAGAAGGTACATCATTCTTGAAAGTAATTGGCATTTTGAGAAAAAGATATATCCATTCATAAAGTGTATGTATGTGTACAGTTAGTATTTGCCACAGAATTTCTTACTAGCTTTGTTTATAAATATAGTCCATGGTTATACTCTAAGGTGAGACTCAATACTCACTCAATAGGAAATTTATTTGTTAAATTAATGGGATTTGTGCAACTTAATTTCTTATTTGAATATCTCATTCTCAGTGTAGAAAGGCTTAATCTTGCCAACAGTTAAGCATACAAATAATTCCCATGAGCACAGCCTCTATAAAGTGACATACAGCTACTTTTTTTCTTTCCAGACATAAAGTATAGCATATGGTCAGACACATTTTGTTAGCTGTCATTACAAAGTACAAGTAGTACTGGTTTGGTGATTTATATTAAAAATTCTTCCCATGATTTACGACTGGAATAGATATTGCCTCATATATACCTATATTTTTAACATAAGCGATTTTTTTTTTCATTATCTGATTTTCAGGTTCCCCTGGACCATCCAGTGATCACAGCAGTGGAGCTTCATCACCTCTCTTTGACAGTGGCTTACATTTAAATGGAAACTCAACTAACACTGTAAGCAAATGAATAATAAAAACATGGTGTAAGCTATGTAAGTTCTCTTCCCATTCTGAGCTTCAAAATGCTAGTGTAGGACTGTGAAACTACCCTTATTTTGTGGGGTTTGCTTGCTTGCTTGGTTGATTTTTAAGGGCATACACTGTAAAATTCTGTACTTACAAAGTAGCCAACATGGGGCCCTGGGCTGCTAGATTCTTGCTCTGAGGCAACTGAGAAGCTTGTAGGAGTGAGCACAGCAAGATTTAATCATCACTGAGGCATGAATTCTTGTGATTTTTTGTCATACTTAGTTGAATTTTAGTATTGCACTATTGAATTTAGTCCAGCTAGAGATTCTGAAATATACGTGGAATTCAGAAAATACAGTAAAGTTGAATTATTGGAGCAAACTTTCATGATAGGAAAGAAAGGGAGAAAAGAAAAAGAAATAAAATGGGGAAGCAGATTTAGGGGGGAAAAAAGGTCTGTTTCTTTAATCCAGAGGATATTCAGTTCTTTTTTGTTCAGTGAACATCTATGATTGAATTAGTTGTGGCATTGTGGGGAAAAAAAATAATAAAATTAATGTCTTCAGGAAAAATACTAGTCACCAAAGCCAAAGAAGATAGGATGTCTTAGTAGGGGACAATGCTGCTCTTTTAAAAATGAAGACTGAAGATGTAAATACTAGCTGTGCTAGGACATGGACCTTCATGCTCAAAACTTGTTTAGCTCCTAACAAATTGCAGCTGTAGTCTTTCAGCTGGATATTAAATTTTGCAGGAGTGCCCAGTGAATGGAGTGAAGACTTCTCTCCTCTGCTTTTCCTTTTTTTTCCTACTCAGCCAAAGATGTCAGTGTCTGCTGCTTACTGTACTTCTCCCAAGCTTTCCAGTTTTCTGAGCACTCTCTCTAAACTAATCCTTAAGGCTTTTTTTTTTCATCTGATGAATATATAAATATATACATACGATAAATAAATAAATTGAAATATGCTTTTCTGAGCTGATGCCTGTACCTTAGTGCTTGGGGTCCAAACTGAGCATAGATACAGAAGGTTTCATGTTTATTTGTTTTTAATTATCTGATAATTATTACCTTTAATTACCTTGTATTGTTGTCTTACTAAAGAACCCCAGCCTGTCCTCAGGGTCTAGCATTCTGCAATGCCTGTTCATCAGGTGCTCTGCAAACAATCAAAGCCCTTTCTGCAAAGAGCTCACATTATAAGAAGAGGGCTGTGGTCAGATAATTGCCTGTGATTGCATTAGCATGTTTTAGTAAATTAGTGCCTATTAAGTGCTAGAATGAGTGTGCCATAACTTTCAATAATCATTCGGAGTCTACTGTGGGAATTGCACACTTCGAATTCTACACATTATAAAAACATAAATAAGTGGCTGGAGTTTTGTAGTCTTGTAACAGAGTAATTTAGAGTTAGTTTCCAAGGCAGCACACGAAAGACTGTGCATAAGGTTGAAATATAAGTGGAAAAATAGAAGGTAAGAAAAGGGGAATACTAAGGTACTAGCTTGTTTTTATACAGCACTTAATTTTTCTGAAGTTTGACATAAAGTCACATGAGGAGCTATGTATGCACCAGACACTATGACCTAGAAGTAAAATAAAGCAAAACAATCTACCTTCTGTCTAGCCTAGTAAAAAAGTCATGATCTCTCTTTATAGGAAAGAGAAACAAAATGAAAAATTGCCAGTTTCTTATTGTGAAATTGAAAAGCAAGGTTCTGAGTATTCTGAACAGGAAAGAATGGGTTTTGAGGTGGTGCTTTCTGCTGGAGGTGTGGGGTCAGACTTTTATCAAACTAAGCTGTGAGTGAAACTGAGCTGTGATCAGATCTTCAGAAGTTGTTATGAATGTGTTTCGACTACGAGCTAGTGAGTGCTTCTACTTTGTTTAATTAGATATTTTCATTTTTATAGTTAAGGAAGAGCAGAACTGACATCTCCTATAATGGTATTACCCATTAAGGCTAAGGATGTTTAAATCCCTTTTTAATGTCACCTTGGCTGTGGAGATGTGACTCACTTTGTATGTTGCATCTTGTAAGTTTGCGTTGTACTTGTATGTACCTTTCTAACCACAGTCAGATCTGTGTCATGTTAGACAATGCACGTACATTTATGAGTGTAAATTCTACTCCAAAAAGCACGCCATCTAAAGGAAAGGACAGGAGTGAGAGGTAAGGAATGACTGTTTTGCCAGTTTTACCAAGCTGTCATTAGCATGTCTGTTCTGAAAAACAATAATATAGAGACACTTGAGCTAATGTGTGTTCAGGCTGTAAAATTCACATGAACAATAGAATATGTTGTGGTGATACTAGCTTGTGTCATATAGGCAGTAGTTTAGCCAAGTTAACATCAAGCTGCTTCTGCCTGGTATGATTATACCGTTTTTAGCTCAGGTGCTAGCTTACCTCTATTAGATATTATCTTTATCACCTCTGCTGTGAAGCATCTGGTATATGTGACGTGATATCATCTTCAGGTTTTATATACATCCTCCCTATAACATCAGAGCAGTTTGCAGTATAGCACTTCAACAGGGTTCTCTGGAACACAGAGAAATGAGCTGAAGTGCCCTCTTCACACCTAATTATTTTGTGCTTGAGCACTGTGACAAGTACCATAGAGACTGGTAGTGGCAGATACATTCATCTGTATCTTATAAGTTATCTTATTAAACACAATGTGAAGTTTCAGAGGGGAGCATAAAACATTCAGAGGAGGTGGTCTCTAGGCTAGTGATTACAGGTTGTTTACCTGAAGGATTCTAACTACAAAACAACGAAGAAAATTTTGTAGAGATATTCTCCTAGATGTCCAGATATCCTCGATGTCCAGGCCAGCTCTCTGGAGAAAGTGAGGGTGAAAAAAAAAAAAGTGAACGGAAATAAAAGAAATTCCCATTTAAGACACCATTGAATAATATGATAGTTACTTTGCAAAGGGAGAATGAAGTAGGTTTCCATTTGTTTGAAAATCCAGCTTCGCTGAAGTGTCTAGAAGTTCTAATATGTGAAGTGAGACCAGAGTAAATCGTGATTTTCTGTGTGTTCATGTAATATTTAAGAACTCTAATGTGATTTTGATAGTGTAAGACTAGTTTAGTTGGTTAAAAAAGGCATTGCATACTTCATCATCAAGTACAGTTTTAAAAAAGAAAAAATAGAGATGCTCAGCTCTTGGTGGATCAGTGGAATGCTGAACCTTTAATGTCTATGGTAGTCCTAGTTCCAGAGTGAGAGAATGATACGGTTCAATACCAAATGTGTAAAGGCAAAAAGGGAAGAGGATCTAAGAAAGGGGGGTGAACACCCTCTTGCTGAGAGTAAAAGCTATTCTGATAGATACGTTAGTGGAGTGTGTGACCAGACCACAGAACTGAGATTGAATTAATGCCCTACATCTGAAAGCTTCAATAGTTTTATTTTTTGAATGTTCCTGTAGTGTCTTCCAAGTCAGTATAAACACAGTATTGATTGTTCTTAAGTTTTATTTTATTCTTCATTTTTGTCATTCTGTAGCTCACTTCAAAAAAGAAAAGTTTCAGGATTTCGGATCAATACCTTTACTATTAGAACGGTTTAGCATGTGATGGCAATAGACTCTGCCAGCTCTTGATATGAACTCCGAATATGAAAGCAATGTAACTTTAAATTGACTTCTAATTCACAATGTATCATTTGGTAATGTATGTGCATAAAAAGTAATTAATGTAATAAAAAAATAGCTTGCTTAGAGGTACAGCACTGGAAGCATGAAAGTAATCATCATCATGTCTTCCATTTATTTGTTGAAGACAAAATTAAAATTTTGTCTTCAAAACACAGCTGTCTACACTTAAATATTTTCAACTGCTGCTGCACTTAGGACCTTTTTGAAATAAGATAAACACACTGCAAATAAGTATGCTTCTTTTTATCAATTAATAAAATATGAAGTGACTCTCCCCTTTCCACCTACAGGGGAAAATAATCCAAGTTTTCTGTTTCTGATTACACCTTTCAGAAATCATAGCAGTAGAAGATGGAAAAAGCCTATTAAATAACACCTTCCTACTCCGCTAGTACAGAATTGTTAAGGAAATGGTGTTGATATTGAGTATTGAAATTGTTTAATTTAGATTTAACTGTTCAAGAGTGATGTGTTTTTCTAATTGTGATGAGAGTTGATTGGGACTTTCACTATGACACTAATGAAGTGAATAAAAGTTATCTTTAAAAGTCTTATCTTTTAGTTGGATTGATTCCCACTGTCACTGTTAATCCTTTCAGCAGACATTTCTTCTAGTATTTAACATCTGATTGATCAGGTTGGTCATTTCTTCTGCACAGCAATTAAACACTTGTTTAATTTCCTAGTAACGTTTAAGTCAAATATGGGTTTAGGATTTCCTTTTTTTATCTTAGAGCATTAACAAAAGCTAGTGAAAGGAAATACAGCATTGAAAATTCAAAGTCTTACTAGCTACTAAATAGATGAACACTGAGCAATATTTGCTGCTTTACAACAACCAATACTAGTTTAGAAACTTAAAGCACTGAAAATTAATCTCATATTCACACACTGTCAAAGAAGGCAGCTTCGATTTTTTTAAGTGAGAGCTGGCCTAAATCCAAGTCTGTTGCCACTGGAAAAGAAGTCAAAGACCAAGAAAGGTCAGGTAAAAGAATCTGGCTTTGTTATTTATCTTTCAGAAGAAAGTGCAGCAGGATCACGATAGAACTAATATGCCAAGTAGAAAACAGTAGCTTGCATTTGTTAGGTGTCTGGTTTCATTTTTTAATTATACGTATTTTTCCCCATACACAGCCCTTTCATGTGAATGCATTGTTTCTTATAGCAAATATAAAATGGCTTTGGATATAAAGCCCAATTTAGTATTTTTTTTATAATTTCTGATAGAAATTGGGTAATTTTCTTTATCCTTATGCATTTCCTTTTTTTTGATTGCACTTGTGATTAAAGTATTTTGAGTCCCTTTGCTTACTTGGTGGATCATGGGGAGCAATTAATCTGACTTGTCACCAGGCATCTGCTTTAGGCAGAGTGCATTGCTCTGTAGGTTGCACCGAGTGAATTGAGTACCTTTCATTTGCAAAGATAGATAAAGCAGTTTTGGGGAGTGGTGTTATTTATTAATGAATGATGCTCTTCTGTTTGATATTCCAGAGTGCAGAACGAGAGCTGTGGAGGAATTAAATTTACATTCGATTCATGGACAGAATCATCTGTCTTTTTACTTTTATTATCTGTTCTCCTGCCTATGACTAAAAAGGTGCAAAATGGACCGCTTCATGTCAGGGCTAGATTATAAAGAGAATTTGAAACTTTGTTGTATGACTAACTGAAATTATGACCATTTCTCACCTGTTGCCAACATGGTGAAACAAAGAGCAGCCAGCAGCCATCTCTCATGTGTGTTAGCAGGGAGTACCAGAAGTCCTTGGTTAGAGGGAAATATATGTGGTGGCATTCACGAGATTGAAGACTAGATGAGGAAGCTGAAGTGTTAGAAGACACGAAAGCAAGCTTTTACTTTTTTTTACCTTTTTTTTTTTTTTTTTTAAACTAGAAAGATCCATCTGCTGTTGTCTCAGGTTAGTGTTTGACTACTGTTCTGAATACCAGGCCTTGGTGTAATGATCAGCATGGAAACAGAGAGGCATATAGTGCTGACCTGGTTTTAGATTTGATGTTAGCATAGGTGAACTCCAGCAGTTCAGGTACATGCTATAAATGGCTTACAGTGAAAAATGATAGTGAAATTGAGTCAATGAGTCTCCCTCAAAGTGGCACCCAGTGTCATTCCACAAGTTCCTGCAACAGATTAACACTATCTGAACTCCTAGTTAGTGATACAAGCAAGAGTCAGGACTTGGTTTTATCCTGGGGGATGTGCAGACTGTGTGGACTCCAAAGAATTTCCCTAACCTTGAACTAATTTTTCTAAGTGGGGACAGCACGCCCCATTTGGGAATATGAAAGGCTGCCAAAAACTGTCTGTAACAGCTGAAGTTTGGGTACACTTGCATTTATAGTGTAACACCATAATAATCTCAACATTATATTTTGTTCTGTTCTTTTCCTTATATATGGGGTTTGATTCCTAACTGCTGTTATTGTTTCAGAAGAGTCATAATTACTTCCTGCTTTTTGTGCTGAGATTTAATACAAACTACTCTGGCCCTTGTCCCCTACCCCCAAAGGAAAAATATATCTGGAAAGGTGTTCCAGGCAAGGTTACTGAGGTTACTCAGGAACCAATTACACACTAGCCTGAGGGAAACAAATTAAAGAAAAAGGTGCAAGATTCTGTCAAATAGTCCATAAGTATTCTCTAAAAATACCTTGGTCAGGCTTGTACCTTATTGGTTCATTAAAAAAAAATAATGTAATAGCACCTAGCAGCACAGCTGTAATGAAATATTCATTAATATTTCCCTTGTAAATCACTTCTAGATAAACTTATATAATTGAAAGGTTTGTTATTTATTCCTCACTGGTAGAGTAGTAATCCCATTGATTTAAACGCATAGCTACTACAGTGAATAGGGCAGTGTAAGTCCCTAGCATGTACTGCTATACAGACTCTCCATGTAAACACCACGTATAGGTGCTCAGTGTCAGCAAAATCATCCTTTAATTAAAAAGCATTAAGTGTCTTCAAGAGCAGTCATTAAATTTCAAAAGCATGCATGAGATGCAGCATTAGAATTGAAACAGTGTTTCTTTTCAGGGATAGAAAGGGAGGGGTAGTATCCTTGTTTCACATGCTGTTTCACCTTCCATTTAATTATACAACGTCTGTCAATTAAAATAATGTAGAATAGAGCTGTATAATTAAAAGTTGCTGCTTTCGCTGAATTTTAAAGACATCACATTACTTGTCCACATTGTTACTTCATCTGGAAGAGCTTGTTTCTTGTATAGAAGCCTTTATCTATTAAATGATTTGCTGATGCATATTTTACCAGATAATTACTGTCTTCTTAAAGCTGTCACAGCATTGTGCACCTGCATGTAAGAATTCCATTAAAAATAAATAAACACAGACCCTTTCCTGAATTGATGCTGCATCAAAGCAATGCACAGGTATTTTGATATTGTCATTAATTCCCTCTGAGTTCTGAGACAAGTCGAACGCTCTAATTGACTCCTATTTACAGTAGATATCTCAATAATGTGTTTCTTCAGCTGTGCATCACAAGAGTTTCACTCATGTCTCTATTCCTGGCTGAACAGTTGTTAATTGTGTTGTTCAGCAATTAAAGTAAGCTAATGTAAGACTCTCTTACTGCTAAAAGGAGAGGTCTTGTCGTCTTCTCCAGCCAATCTACAGCCTCTGTTTCCTGTCTGTCCTTGGAATAAGTATGAGCAAATGCTCAGCCATACATTGGTCAGATCAGTTCATTGATCCACTGAAAACTAATCCTAGCTATATATATAAATATATAGGTATATACAATATATAGATATATTTTCAGTCACAGACCTGACTGAAAACTATAGAGAGAGCTTATCCAATTCACTGTGAGTTGAATGGTTGCTGGTGCTGTTGAAAGAAATCATATAGCTCTAATTCTCTTCCTCCAGAATAACAGAAAGACAAATCTGCCTACTTTGAAAAGCATGTTATATTGAGGGCTTGCTTTTGAGTATGCTGTAGTATTTTTAGTAATGGAGTTTCGACAAATACACTACAGTTTGCACCAAAAAGATGCAAGAAAGTTAGTATTTAGTAATCTAAAAGTTTTTACTAAAATCCATTAAAATTTACTGGCCAATGTTTTCAGTTATAGCTTAAGGAAATGAAGCTCTGACCAACCGTTTTGTAGCATTTCAGAGTTCAAGGACCATCTGGATGATGCTCATGGTCGTATGATTTCATTTTAGGTAGTCCTGCAAGGAGCAGGCAATTAGACTCGATGATCCTTATGGATCGCTTCCAACTTGAGATATTCTATACTTCTATGATTTCAACCTCGGAGTTGTTTTTACTAGGAAAATATTTCAATATATAAATATCAAAGGTATTAATGTTGCTAGCATTTTCATATACATAATTTACAGAGAAATATTTTATATTCTTCTCATAAATTCTCAGCAATGCTCACCAAAGGAGAAATAGCAAAAATCTTTTTTTGAACCAGTATCAACAAAGACAGTAAACTTGAACTAGCTGTGCCTCTTCCATATATATGTGCTTGGTAGAAATACCAGTTTACCTTTCAATCTTCACCAAAATAACAATTTATTAGATTTATTAATACATATAAATTAATATAAATTTATTGAAACTTAAGTTTACATGTGTATATCCTGCCAGTCTTTCGAAACCCTCAAACATGCAATTTAGCAAGTAACTGCAAAAATTAAGGAGTTTTGACAGAAAATCTAACTCTTGTAGAACATAAATAAGTCTTTTGTGAAATCATTTGCACTGTTTACAT
Organism: Larus michahellis; assembly: GCF_964199755.1. NCBI lineage: Eukaryota > Metazoa > Chordata > Aves > Charadriiformes > Laridae > Larus > Larus michahellis. Next base: position 110,822,890 of record NC_133898.1, read on the forward strand.
TTACAGTCAAAAGCGCAGAAGTTCTCCTGTCCTCTCTATTTCTCAATGCTGGTGTCAACAGCAAGGCATTGTGGTAGCAAAGAAAAACGTAGCTTCTTTCAAGGGAAGAAATAATTGGTGCGAATTAGTTTAGTCTCCTAAGAATAAACTGTACCAATTATTGTTGCCTCTTTGCTTATTAGTGGTATGAGAATGTTTGTAATAGATACATTACTCCTCCAGATATAGTCCTTCATCTGCATGCAGTATGAAGACTCTGCAAACCAGAGAGTATTTGTAATATGAGATGAAAAGTATATTTAAAAGCAAGCTTAAGCATCCTGAGTAACATAACCCTGAGTATTTCTGACTCCAGAAGTGAATTAACCCAGCTTCAACCTGCCTGAATGTTGTGGTTTTGGCCAAATTGGCCAATGGCCGGCAACAGATGCTCTCCTCACACCTCTCGTACAGGGAGAGGAGGAGGAAAGATAAAGAGATTTATGAGTTTAAAAGAAACTAAATTACTTTAATGAAATATTAATAATAGAATAAAAAGGAAATAATAAAACAGATACAGTATATACAAAACCGTATTAAGCTCCCAGGATGATGTCACCGGCGGGCACTGGGGAAGTCCAGGCTGGACTCAGCGACGGGTGGGAACTGGATTCCAGAGCTGGAGTCAGGAACACACAGATCAGGATCAAAGGCAGACGAACAGACAGAATCCTCCTCAGACATTGGGCATTGAAGAAAAAAAGAGACTGACCTTTTGATCCCTCAGCTTTTATACTGAGCATGGGGCAGACGGGATGGAATACCCCTGTTGGTCAATTTTGGGTCACCTGTCCTGCCCGCTCCTCCCCACAGGTGGGACCCCTTTACGTTTTTCCGTTTCTGACCCTCCAATGGGGCAAATAACAGAGTTAGCTGACCTTCGTTGTTATAGCAGTAAGTATAAGCAAGAGCCTCCCTGCATACCATTCCTTGGCACTAATTGTAAACATTGGTCTTAGCACTCTGAGAATGAACCGTTTTCGGCACAATATGCTGTTAATTTCAGAGAGTTAGAAAAGGCCTAGCTAAGAGGTAAAATTACTGAACAGAAAGTTGGTTTTGTTTTACTTCAAACCAGGACACTGAAGCCCACGTTTAACGAAAGATTGATTGTTAACCTAAAATATCTTTGTGACTGCTTTCAAGGTGCGGCCCAAGCAGAAATTGCAAATTAAGTTACTAGGGGGGATTCAGAAACACTTCCTGCTGAGGACGTGACATTTTTCTTGCAGAGATTTAGAGTCCATGACAGTTTTTTAAAAAGTAAGGTAAAATAACTGAGTTTCCCAAGCTCTGCAAATCGTATGTCAAACAAAGATTAAAAATTGACAGTCTCAGCCAGCTGTGATCTTTTGCCTTCCTTCCTGTGTTTTAATGGAAACTTAATTATAGAGACATTTCTGATTAGGTCTCTCAGTGGAGGATTTTCTGGACTCATTCTACTTAGGGGAAGAATTCTTGGTTGCCCCATAATGAATTGTTATATAGTCGTTTAAAAAAGCAACAAAGCACTTGCCTACATTGTCCTTCATAGGTCAATGATTGCTAATGGGATACAGAATCAGAGCCTCCTCCAGGTCAACAGTACACAGCTGTCCCAGGTGGGTAGTGATTATGTGTCATTACAACCTGATTCTTGTTCAGTGTTCTGTCAAAAATGAGATTTTTGTGTTCATTCCATTTTGTAATGGACAGGTGTTACAAACAAATTGGCATTAATTGGCAACATTGTTGGCGGTGTCAGCAGAAAGCCAAAGGTATGAAATGAATGAGAGGATAAAAGCTGTGATTGCAGAGATGATTTCTAAACAGCCAAATTTTTATATGCTTTGGAGGAAACGGGGTGGAGAGTTTTCAACATGAGCAGCAGCAGCTGTTTAGTGGGCAGAAGGCTTGAAGGTCAGCCAGCTCAGTACACTGGGTCAGACCAAAGGACCATCTAGCCAAATAGCTTGTCCCAAGCAGGTGCCCTCAAGAGAATACAAGAACAGAGGAGATATGTAGAATTATTTATAGAGTGTATTTCCTGCACCTCCAATAATTTGTGGGATAAGGGCTTCCTGAGACAGAGTTTATTATATAAATAGAATTTTTCTTTGCTTTTATCCTACTGTATTTTACCTCTAATCGATACCCTTGCTTCTTATATGAAAAGGGTAAGTGAACCACTGTTGCCTAATCCCCTTCTCTGTTGTTTATGTTTTTACATGCCTTTATCATACAATTCCCTCAGCTGCTTCTTTTCCAGTCTAATGAATCTTTGGTTTACGTCATCATTATTTGCATGGAAACTATTCCATACCTTTCAACATCTGCTTTTCCCAGAACAGCAAGATCTTATTTTTGAGTGTTAATTGCCTGTTCATATCTCATTACAGTATGGGGAAAGTTAATATTGTCTTTCCTCCTGTGCATTACTATACATTTATCTACTATACTATTAGCAGTCCTTTTGTCTCTCAGTCATGAGCTGCTTCTGCAGCTGTTTGCAGTTTGGTTTTCTTTTTATCATTCTTTATTGCTTGTTGTGCATAGTAAACTTGGTCAGTCCAGTGTTCACCATCTTGTCCAGATCATTAATCAATATTCTGAATGGCATATGTAACTGTGGGAGTCCACTGATAGTGCCCCTCCACAGTGAAAACTGGTTCTTAACTGCTGTGTTTTGCTTACTGTATTGTAGCTAATTATTAAGTTGTGTTAAGAACCTTTTGTGAGGGACAAAAGGTTTTTGGAAACCCAAGTACCCCTCAGCAATTGGTTCTCTTGTAACTAATTAACAGTTTTGGTCAACTCTAAAAGATTTGTGAGGCGTGACCTCTGTTTGCAAAAGTTGTATGGACTTGCTTCTTCCTCATTTTGTTATTTTTATCCATGTGTTTAGAAGGAGATACATCAAAAGGTCTGTCTCAGATTGAAGTGTTAATAGATTATAGGGCAAACTGAACAAAATGAACTGCTGGACCTATGATAGACCAGTTTGACCCTTTCATATCCTTTTCCTGTTCTTGGTCATTAACGTTCAGATCATGCAGTAGGTTTTCTGCAGGAATAAGTGGTACAGAACTGGGGGAAAATTACTTTGTAGGGTGTTTTTCAAATATCACAGCTTTGAAATTGTCTGGAGAAGACACGTTTTCTTTATGAGTTTACATCATTTGTAACAGCTTGGCATTCTATAATATAGTACGATAACTTTGAGGTTAATAGATTTTGACCAAGTGGTTTTGGCCATTTTTTGCCCTCCAAATCATGAATCTAACGGATAGCTGTGATGTAGATTTTCTAAAATTCTGATCTTTACTTACATTGAGATATTTTTTCTTTACCCTGGTATCCTACTAAAGCATTTGATTCAAGTATAAGGGGCCAAATGGAAATATTAAATTGCAGGAGTGACCCACACATGAATTTTTTGCTCACAAATGCTTTTAAATTGCGTAGAATATTACAGAATATTCTTCTATAAGAGCCCGCTAAAAGAAGTACAGCTAATAGTTCACAAGAAAAAGACAGGGGCCTATGTTTAAGTTCTCTAAATGTTTTCTGTATCTTGAGAGTTGAGAGGATGGAAACAACAGGTAAAGGTACTTCAGGAATTTTTTTATGTTCCTTTATTTTCTGATTCTTGTATTTAAATTCAGTGATCATATTCAAGCATTTATGTTTGACTGTAATAAGCTACCTTGTTCTTTATTCTTAGACATTTCAGTTTCCAGACAGGCACGTTAGACTATGTTGATCATTTTCAGCCAAAGATTGCATGTGGTCCTGTCAATTATTTTAATTTGTACAGGATTCTAAAATATGCATCAGATTCTTCACGATGATATTATTAAATTTATACTAGAGCTTTGGAGACACCTTAGCCTTTGGGGGATAATTCTATGAAATAGAGTTAGTCTATGGACTTGATTATGAAATATTCGTACTGCAACAACACCAGGAGATCTCAATCAAATGAAAGCTGGATTGTTCTAGGGATTGCAAATACTCTAAATGAAATTCCTTTCCCCAAAGAGACTGCAGTCTAAAAAATTCTTTAGTGTTACCAACTCTGGCAATTTCGTTTACTAGAAAAGCGTCCCTCGATCACTAACTCTGAGTTGTCCGGTTAGAATGTGAAACTCACTATTTTGATTTGTTTAAAGAAGTAAATAGAAAGATCAGCCCTTCCTGACTATAAGAAAGAGCTTTCGCCGGGGCGGGGAGGGAATTAACCCTAAATCCTTGTAAGCAAGAAAAAGAAATAGAAATAGAACAGTTCCCAGGATGCTTGTTAGAGTAAACTTTATGGCTTTGAACACCTGGGCATAACAGAGCTAACGTGTCATTCTGAAGTTTATTTCCTTTTGTAAGTATTACTCAGTGCATATTTATAGCTCACATAAAAATAACCAGCTTTCAACTCCTTTCTCTACTGGAAAGTCCTCTGTACAACCTGGGACAAATAATTTTGTTCCAGAGACAGCACAAATGCCTAACTTTGACCTAAATATCTATGACTCTGAATCCTTCTCAGCTGTCTCTCTGTAAGTAGTAGTGCTATTTGTATAGAAGAGTGAAATGCTCAGCTGCCAAGGTAGTGTGGAGCTATAAGTACCAATAAAAACTTTTCAATTTATCATTTTTATGCATTCTATGAGAAACTCTCAGCTCGTTCTATTGTTTATTTAATAAATATTTTTTTAAGCTCATAATCATGGTCATAAATCTGAGTTGGTACGCTGAGCAGTGGTTTCCAGCATTTTCTAATCTGTTTCTAATTAATTTGATTTTTGCCTGTAAACACTATTTTGAAATCATTTGCAAACAAAGCTGGTTCCTGTCTTTTTTGATAATTTGGGCATAGTACTGTACTTTCAGTCATTGATACAGTGATGTAAACATCTGGATATTATTTTCCTAGGAACAAACCGCATATTCTGCAAGTGTACATCAACAAAGATGTATCTCTTCCTGCGGTTTCCTGAATGTTTTAGTGCTAGTGGTTCAGTGACAATTTATAGAACTTCATAGATGTTTTCTTTTTAGCTTGTTTCATTCCTGGTGCCTTCATGCAGTATTTAGTTGCGGTATATAAGATGCTACATATATGAGCAGGCTGAACAGTGTGTGTATAACCTCTAGGTTAGGCTCGAGTAGACCCTTTTATCAACAGCTATATATCAGGCTAATTCGCCTAACTTAATTCGCATTTGCACACCTTTGATTTGACGTTATTTTCTTTTGTATGCTGTAATTACATGAAATGAGTAGACTGTAAAATTTTATATTTTCAGTGTTCTGAGATCTGGACATCCCTGACTGCTTAGATAATATCAACAATCTTGCCTTTCTAGTAGAAGCATTTGAAGGAAAACCTCAAAGATGAAATTTCAAAATTCGTCAGTCTGTGTATGGATAGTGATAGTACAGAAATCAGAGTTTTAGGTCTACTATTTAATAACATTCTGGATAAAAGTCACAATGCATAAATAAGAAACCAGTATTCTCTAGTGTGGTCTGTACATTAGGATATTATTTTTGTCTTTTTGTCTGATGATTGTCTGAGACATGTAGAAGAGTTGCACAGAACAAATTAATTTAAACCAGAAATGTATTTTATGTTGTATTTAGAGAAAATTCAAGACATTTATGACTAAAAACAATTTCCTTTTTATTGTCAGATATATTGACAAAAATATAAATATCTTTAAGGCAATACTGAAATTAAATCACAAGCATAATATCAAGATAGCTAGCGTTCCCTTTTACATGAATGCTTCTTTTTATTTCTCTACTAAATCCCGAGTTTCTTGAATAGTTTTATTGCTATGATTATTCACTTCTGAGACAAGTAGAGCCAGAGATGCATATTCATGTTTTTTTCACTGTTATCTGATAAACTGCACTTACTGATTCTCATTTATTCTGTACAGGCTCCATCATCACCTTCTTCACCCATAGCTAATGAACCAAAATACGAGAAGCGCTGGCTAGACACCTTATCAGTTCCTCTGTCAATGGCTCGAATCTCGAGGTACAAAGCTGGAACAGATAAATTAAGGTTTGTAATCTAAAAGGGGGTAGCACTGGGTTAGCTAGCTGTACCTACTATTTTGCTGTGGAGTGTTGGCTATATAAGAATTCTTTGAGTGGAGATATGAAAGTCTTCTTATTAAAAACTATGCAACCCATCTTCTCTTGAGATTAGTGACATGCATGGCGATTACCAAAGATAAAGTAAAAACAGACAATAAATATAGCTCCTACAAATATGTTTCTGTAGTCTGTTTTGTCTTGGGAATTCAGTTAGCGTCAGCAGCTAGTACAGAGGTTAAACTTGACATTACTTGAATTAGTTTTGAAGGTACTGCATTTCATTCCACTTGTCTAATAGAATAATTCCATATTCACAAAGTCTAATATTATCAATTAACTCTCCTTTTTCTTTACAAATTATAACACAGTGCATAATCGTCATGACTGTGTTGCATATCATTTTCATATAGAGACACATATTAACAAAAGATTTTGGCAAAGCACATGGTACAGAATATTGGTTTTTTGATCGTAGAATCTTTTTGCATCAGACCTAAGTAATGGTTCATAAAGTAGCAGTTGAATAGGATGTCCGAGGTGATTGTCCTGGACTTCAGGAAAGATGAAAGTAAAAGCGAAGTTTAATAAAGCTTCAGTAAATAATGTGCTCGAGAAAGGTTTAACACATCCCAGCATGCATCAGCTTTTTTCTGCAAACTATTCCGTGTGGTAGGCCTGCCTCAAATCTACTAGTAGTTGTGGCCAAGTAGTCCACAGTTCTCCATATGTATGAGAACAGGAGTTCATTCACTGTTGTTATTTTCCATTTTCATTGTGTGTTGCCCTGTATTTATTTACTTCCAACTGAAAATATTCTATTCTATTCTATTCTATTCTATTCTATTCTATTCTATTCTATTCTATTCTATTCTATTCTATTCTATTCTATTCTATTCTATTAATTTTTGTTAATGAGGGAATTGGAATCTCTGTTGAAGCATCAACTGTACAGGTCACCTGTTACCACGAGGTACCAGAAATTCGTGTTTATACCTTTCTTGATCTATGCCAGATTTTTTATCTGTTTCCTGAAAATCACCCGAAAAACATTATTTTTCTAGTAGGACAGTTATGCTGCTTTTAACTTAGGGCAGTTAGTTTCCTAAATCAGGTGGGAACCCCTCTCCCACACTTTATATTAAAGCATCACAGGTAAATAACAATAACTTGTCTGGAAAAGTTTTAAGATTCTTCCACAGTCTTCATCTGAACTCTTACTTCCATTTCATTTAATCTCTCATCACTTCCTCCACCACTTACTTCCTTCCTACTTCAGTTGACCAGTTCACGTGGTCCAACCCTTCCCAATCTATCACAGGCCTCCAACCATTCAAGGCTTAGAAGCTCTCCTGTGAATTAAGTGAACAAATCTGTATGTGCACATTTAGACCAACTCACCATCAACTTGTCAGCAGTGTTCTTAAATTTAAAGGATAAGTGGAAGAAGAAGGAACATTTAAACCTCTGAGTTCAGTTATCATCCTGATAGCTTGAAGCAGTTTCACTCCTGTTCTGTGCACTCTGTGCGCTAGATGCAACAATCCCAAGGGATTCCAGTTCCCGGACCAGTAGCACATGCATTTTGAGAATTCTTTGAAATAAACTGCCTTCTAATGTACTGAGTCTGGCTGAGGTGGAGTTAATCCAGGGGATCAGGCCTAGTCAGCATGGGTTTATGAAAGGCAGGTCCTGCCTGATGAACCTGATCTCCTTCTATGACAAGATCACCTGATCATTGGATGAGGGAAAGGCTGTGGACATTGTCTACCTAGACTTTGGAAAAGCATTTGACACTGTCCCCCATAGAATTCTCATGGAAAAACTGGCGGCTCATGGCCTGGATGAGCATACGATCTGCTGGATCAAGCACTGGCTGGATGGGCGGTCCCAAAGAGTGGTGGCCAGTGGAGTTAAATCCAGCTGGCAGCTGGTCACATGTGGTGTCCCTCAGGGCTCAGTGTTGGGACTATTTCTGTTTAACATCTTTATTGATGACCTTGATAAGGACATAGAGTGTGTATCATCATCAAGTTTGCAGATGACATGAAGCTAAGCGGGAGTGTTGGTCTGCATGAGGATAGGGAGGCTCTACAGAGAGACTTGGATAGATTGGATTGATGGGCCAATGCTAATGGAATGTGCTTCAACAAGGCCAAGTGCTGGGTCCTGCACTTGGGCCACAACAACCCCATGCATCGCTACAGGCTTGGGGAAGAGTGGCTGGAGAGCTGCCTGGCGGAAAAGGACCTGGGGGTTCTAATTGACAGGTGGCTGAACATGAGCCAGCAGTGTGCCCAGGTGGCCAAGAGGGCCAATGCCATCCTGGCTTGTATTAGAAATACTGTGTCCAGCAGAAGTAGGAAGGTGCTTGTCCCCCTGTACTCAGCACTGGTGAGGCCACACCTTGAGTATGGTGTCCAGTTCTGGGCACCTCAATATGAGAGAGATATCGAGGTGCTGGAGCAAGTGCAGAGGAGGGCAACGAAGCTGGTGAAGGGCCTGGAGAAGAAATCTTATGAGGAGCGATTGAAGGAGCTGGGACTATTTAGTTTGAGGAAAAGGAGGCTGAGGGGAGACCTCATCACTCTCTACAACTACTTGAAAGGACACTGTAGAGAGGTTGGTGCTGGTCTCTTCTCACAGGTAATTAGCGATAGAACAAGAGGGAATGGGTTCAAGCTGCAGCAGGGTAGGTTTAGGCTGGACATGAGGAAAAAATTCTTCCCAGAAAGAGTGGTCAGACACTGGAATAGGCTGCCCAGGGAGGTGGTGGAGTCACCATCCCTGAATGTGTTTAAGACTCGTTTAGATGTGGTGTTAGGGGATATGGTGTAAGGGAGAACTTTGTAGAGTGGGGTTGATGGTTGGACTCGATGGTCCCAAGGGTCTTTTCCAACCTAAATGATTCTATGATTCTTCATAGCAGCCTATATGGTGCTGTGTTTTGGTTTGTGACTAAACCAATGTTAATCACACACCAGTGTTTTGGTTGTTGCTGAGCACTGCTTTCATGACATCAAGGCTTTCTCTTTTTCGTGCTCTGCTCATACTCAACCAGTTGTAGATTGGGTTATTGCTTTTGTTTCCCCTTTCCTTTGCTTATTAAACTATCTTTATTTCAATGTACTAGTTTTCTGGCTCTTCTTATTCTTCCTGCTGTCCCACTGGAGAGGGGTGTGGGAGTGAGTGGCCACATGTATGCTTAGCTGCTCACCCAGGATCAACCCATCACAGATATATTTTTCTTGTAAGGATTGAGGAGCTTAGTGCTTTCAGTTTCAGTCTCGGAAAGACATATTCTCTTGTGATGCATCTCTCTCCCATATATACTTAGTATACACAGCACTCCTTTATTAACGGTGGTTTGGTTTTTTTTTTCCTTTTTGTAGTAAACTCTCAAAAGGAAGATAAAATCTTTCCATAAAGCCTCTCACTGTCCCATGATACTTTAGTTCTACTAAATGCTCCTTGCTTGTTTTGGTAAACCAACAAGAATATCTATATGAGCATTAAAGGAATACCACCTTGAGATTAACTGTGGATGAGGTGTTTCCTACGTTCTTACTAAAGGTGTTTATTTTTGCCTGAGGGATACCAGATTGCTCTTCTCCTATTCCCTCCTCCTTTGAAATGCATGTACGTGTTCTTGCTGTTATCCCACTTTTATCCTTTCTTTTACATTTCCCCATGTTCGTATAAAAATAAATTCCGTTTGTTTTCAGTAATTGCTCTTTAAAATCAAGTGTCTACTTTGCATGAAATAAAATCTACAAGCAATTACAAGTATAAATGGTGACATCAGTTCTAGATAACAATCCTCCTTTCAACCATATCTACACACGTCCGCTCCTTTTCCAATTTCAGCCATCAGTCTAAAGTCATTTGAATGAGTCCATGACAATTCCCCTGAATGTATCATTGATCCTGATGACTAACTTGCTAATTTTGCCGTTCTCTGAATATTTACTTGGAGCCTATCTACGTCTGTTGGTAGACGGCATGCTTGCTTTTTCAGTATTAAATGAGTCCGTGAGTCTATATGTCATCCTTGTAAATTTTTGTCTCCCTCATGTTCTTGGTATAACTTTGTTTTTTTGCAATTCTTTGTCATATATTTTCCTCACAGTTATCTCAGTTTGTCTTGAGGAGGTGCACTGGCACCAGAACAGCCAGATTACTTTTCAAGTCTGTGTTGTTGAAATATTGGAACTACCTTATATAGTTTCCCATAAATAGCTGTGTGCCTTCTCTTCAGGTGGATGGACTGTATGAAAGGCCTGTTCCCCTGCTTCCTACCTGAAATAAATTCAGAAGTCCATATCTTTCTTTCCACCAAAATTATCTATATCCCTTTGGCTTGTGACATTCCCTTGGAACTATGCAAAATGTTATGGCTTGGGAAAGGATGTTGAAGCCTGTATGATTATTTTGCTGTCTATCCATTCTGCTTTCTTCAATCCTCCTTTTCCCTGACAGAAAACCAGCTTTTTCACCTGTGGAATTCTTGCAGTTGGCTACAGCAGACTTAGCATACTTTTGTTATTAAAATCAATCACAGACTGTTTGTTTTAATATATAGTATTGTGTATTCTATGTATAGTACCTGCAAGTCCAACTACTCCTGCTGTTGTGATGTGGTAAGCTGCTGTCGGCCAGTCTGGATGGCCCCTCTGACCTCGTTCATTTTGCTTCTCCATTATATTCAGGATTGTTTCATATTTTCAATATTCCTTTTCTGGTGGTGTAAATAAACTCAGACTTTCAGACAGCCTCAGGTCAGATAGAGTCTGATATGTTACTGAAGGACATCTTTTTGTTGCCTTTATTTTAAAAAAATTACGGAGTATGACAATGTATGGCATGTCAGCATCTTGCTCAATATTTTTACCATTTTTCAATTAGAAACATGTTATATAGCTAGAGTTGTCTGTTTGACTGTAGTATACTTTTAGTGTGGTTTAGATCAAATCTAGCCTAATCTAATCAGATTAGCCTATATGACTTTGGTTTTGGTTAAACTATGCATTTTTAAATCTTCAGTACTGCATTGGAGTATTTCAGTAACTTTGGCAAAAAGGGCATAGTTTTAGCTCTCGTGTCATGAGATGGCCAGGAACACCCATATCTGTTTGATTGTTATTCTTTTTTCATTATAAGAGAAAGGAGTTACCTTTGACTTTTCATTTCACTTGACTTTTCATTTTATTTTTCCCAACAAGTCTTAAGACTAGTGACTTAATGATACAATGTATTTTTTTTATTTTATCAGCACCATAGATATTAACAGAAGCAAGAGAGAATGTGACAGGGTTTTTTTTCCTTCCTTATACATGAAGAAGAATGTTTGAAAATACTGTAGAGTGGGACTGTGAAGCGTGTTTGTCCATTTCACAAAACAAAAGCAAAAAAAATCCCCCAGAATATTTTAATGGAAAGATAAAAAGTGTAGTAGATGTCCTTCCTCTTCTTAGCACAGGATCTTTCCAATTATATTTTCAGAAGGTTTGAACATGGAAGAGAAACATTGTATTAACTACTGAAATCATCTTTAATTAGTGTATTTCATATTGTTGATATGATTGGAGTCTATCTGAGTATTTCTATGCAGCATGACGTTTAGTCTTTTTGATTAGTTATTAATTCAATAACTTTTTTATTCACTTGCCTTTATAATATAGCACCACTATTTCTATCATTCTACATGTCTCACCATCCATCAATGTCATTTTTCTCTGTAAGAGCTAAGGTAATATATACAGTGAGAACTAGGTTCCTGTGAATGTTCTTAATTGCTGGGTGGTCATGGAAACATTACTTGACTGTTAAGTTGAGGATAAAGTTGATCACTAAATGTGATGTAAGTTTGACAGAGAAATAACGAGATCAGTAATTCTCATGCAAAGGAATGTATAGTTCATGGCATAGTTTGGGGTGTTTGTATTTCTAACATAGAAAAGTAAAGATAGGTAGTCTAATAGAAGATGGAGAAAGTAGTTCATTCATTTGTAATCTTTCATTTTTCCTATGCAATGACAAAATTCTTATTTGGAAAAATGTGTAGATAAGTATTTTCAGTCCTTACAGCAGACGCTCAAAGTACTGTATAGTCATTTTTCTCTGCTGTGTTGACTGGAGCTTTAAGCGAAGGTACCATAGTTATAACCTCTTGCACATTATGAATTTAGAGACTGAAAAAAAAATTGCTTATTTGGAAGATGGAAATTAAATTGAAGAAATGAGTGGACTGGAAGTAATACAGTAGCTTTGAGCCCATGGAGCTATGATCCCAATTACAGAACAACTTAATTAGATTTAGGTGTTATTTTCTATTTCTTGCTATTCTGGCCATTGCAATTACTACAGATTATGGTGTTATTTTATTTTAAATGGGGTTTTTTGTTTGTTTGTTTAATTGGCTCACTGGTTTCTTAACAGAATTTTTCTGAAGAATTCTATTTTCCATTTTAACATTTCAGTGAGTTAACAAAATGCCTTTAATTAGATAAATAAATTGTAAATTAAGAAATGGAATAGAACATTTTGAGAAAGGTATAGGAGTTAAACACAATCTCTCTGAGTTACAAAAAAATGAATGAGTTACTTGCTCACAGTTTTCAATAATGATTGTGTTGAACACGAGGATAAGAAGAACAAGTACGTACCTGAAAGATATTACAATCAAACATATGGAGCCATAGGCTGGGAGACAGTGTCAGAAGGGTTTAACATCTAATGAAAGGTAAGATGAAAAAGAAAGTATAGGTTTGGAGGGATATTATTAATAGGGTTCCTTAAGGGCAATTTGACTGATGATGCAGAAAACAGTACACTAATTAAAATCATTGGTGACACAGAATGAGCATCATCAGTACAGAAGAGGAGCACAATATGTTATGAAAGGATAGAACTATTGGAAATGGGATGTAACACAGTACAAAGTGCAGGGGGATGACATTATGGATTGTTACTACAAAAAAAACCCAAACAAACCCTATGTGAAATAATTTTTCATGGGAGCCTAGTGGAGCCTTTTGGTAGATGGCAGCAGAGGAAGGCAGAGACTGGGTACAATAGTTAGGCAGTTAGCCAGAGAAGAGCTCTGGAACACCACTGTCCTGCAGGCTTACAAAGGAGAAATAGAGATTTTAGAGTATAGCAGGAGAAATACTTCCCAGAGGTAAGAAGCATTAAAACCATTATACAAACACTGCTAAGGGCCCATCTAGAATCTATGTACAATTCTGGTTATTCAAATTAAACCATAACATTTTCTATTGTAAATTTTCTCTTTTCTCAAAAGGTATTGTGCTGTCATCTGCTGTTCCTGTTTTTAACTGTAGTATTTTAGGATTTGGCAACTAGGGTTTCCTTTGGCACTTAAGGAATTTCAACTTCTTTTTTTCCCCATTCTACATAGAGTTGAAAAGTGACATTCATTTTCAATGGCTTTTAGACCTGATAGCCTTGTAATGAAATTGATTTATTTCATTGTGGGCAATATTTAGTGATTTCCACCATGCATGTTGATTTTTTTACTATAGTTACAAAGTACTAAAACTAGCTTGGCATTTGCCTGTATGGGAGTCCATTCTGTAATCTTTGTTCTGAATTTGTTGGTCTCTGGAGCACCTCCGAGAACACTGTCTTATGTCTTTAGGAATACGAGGCACAGGACAATTTCTTGTTTTTTACTACATTGTTCATGTGATATATAAAAAAAATAAGCCATGAAGTCAGTGGATTATTTTTTTTTTTTAATTGTGCTATGTATGGTTTTTTAAGGACTGCCTGAAAACTGCTATATGTGTTTTTCTTTAAAAGCATCATTAAAATAAATGTTTCCAGTACCTTTGCCACAATTCTGCTCAAGCAGTAAAACATTCTGGAAATCAATATCAAGGCATCAGGTAAATGCAGGCTACAGAATATAAACAGAAAGATACCTGAGAAGCAACTAGGCATTCTGCAGATCTGTCTGCAATGAGGGACTGACTTACCCTTGGCTAGAATAAGCTGCTAAATCAGAGAAAAATCAAGGTATGGGCAGGAAAAACAAGCTAGACAGGAGCTATGCCGCACAGTTACAATAAAAGATCATCACTGAATTTTGATTATTAGAGGCTGGGACTGCTTTAGTACCTGTTGTTTATCTGAGAAGTGATGTAAAATGTTTTGGCCAGAAATTAGGCATACTTTTGGATGCAATAAACTTACAGTCTAAAAGTGTATCAGAGATCAGTGGCATGAAAACTAAGGAAATATCTTTGTGCTCTAGGGCAATATATTCACGTGCTTAAATACATCCCTTTAATTCTGCTCAGTAGCGTGAAGCCAACATAAGGAGAGTGAGCTGGTTTATTTTTTGAATCTTCAGCCTCACAATATTTAGCTTCTATTTTTAAAATCTGTGCTGCAACTAAGTCCACAGGCAAAAATGAAGCACTTCCATTCTTTTCACGATGCGTGTACTCAGGAACCGTCTCCACTTTCCACCAAAGATGATGTGTTGCTCTGGAAAATTGGTGTGACACCTCTTCACCCTTGTTTGCTCTAGTAAATAGTGTCCCTTAGAAAACGGAATGGTGAATCACACCATGGCATATTGCCAGCAAGCAGAAGAAAAGGCAAAATAAATCCTGTCCCCCCAAAAAAGATAAACATATTATTACTCTCGGGGAATTGTTCATATTAATATTACCACTGAGTTCAAAGAATTATTACTTGTTGTTTGTTTGTTTCTGGAGAAGATGAGACTTATTTTGTCTTTTCCTCTGCTTGCTGACAACATACTAAATTCTAATCCACCAGGATTAGCTCAGCAAGACTTTACCCCTAGATGTCTTCAATAAATGCCTCAGGATAAATAGCTTTGACTTTCTCAGCAGACCTGCTTTAACACCAAAATAAGAAAAAAATAAAATTCTGGAGCGAGCTGAATGTGTTGAAGTCTGTGATGCTCATTACTTAGTTTATCGCTGTTACTTTACAAAATATCTATTTGTTCAAGAAATACATCTTTTCAGGGGAGTGTTACGGGAAAAAAACTGATTTGCATTGTGTTATCAATAATAATAATTATATGATCAAGCTGTATTGCTCTTCCTTCTGAATGCAGAAGGTATTTAGATTTCAAAGAAATCCAGCACATTGCTAAGTGTAAATCAAACACGTGGACATCTGGTTTTCCCTAACAATCATGTCTGAATTTCATATACAGTATAAATTGGATATTTAAATCATGTGGAGAACTGAACATCTTGAAGAAGTAATCTTTTACATATAATTTAAACATAATGACCCTGATGATCTCTGTAGTCATGACAGAGATTTGTTGTCGTAAGATATAGGCTCTCCTTTTGTCAAAAGCCTTACAGAGCTTGAACCTGAACCTGAATCTGAACTGGTGTTAGAGTGGCAGGCAGTCCAATAATTATTATCCAAGTACAGATTTTGTTAGCCATCTTATGTGTGTCCAAAAATTCCTAGAGACATCTGTGTATTATATTGGAGATTGAGGCCACTGATGTATCAAATCAGCTCTGAAGACATCATTAAGGTAAATCCAGTCTTCCTATAAGGGATACTGTGAAATACAGTTGTATGATTTTTTTATTTAAAATTTTAACCTCTACGGCACATTTCCATTGTGCTTGAGGAGCAGTTAGAAATTAACACACATCTTTATCATCCTAGTGATTAAAATAAATTGTAAATATTTGCACTAGGACTTTTTAAAAATACAGCTGAAGGGGTTTTAACTTCTATAATTATTTTGCCAGTGCATTCAGTAAGATGATGAAACTGATTTTGTTTGATTTGGTAATTTATATTTACTAATATTTTTTTTGTAATTCCAGAGTAGAATTACTGTGTGACTTATGCTCTGAATGCACTCTCATGTAGTGCTGAGGGACATGGTTTAGGGGTAACTTGGCAGGGCTAGGTTAACGGTTGGACTTGATGATCTTAAACGTCTCTTTTAACCATAATGATTCTATGATTCTCTGATTCTGTGAATCTAAAAAGACATTTGCATGTTGCTAACTTAAGGCAAAATGGCATTCCACCTAAATTCTGTGGGACTATTCACATGCTTAAAATCTTTGGGGGACTGGAGTTTAATGGATGAGATTTATTTCACCTTACTGTAGACATCTAATAGTCCTTCACCTACGAATTTGCTGAATCCCGGGACTCACCTTGGAGTCAATGGAGAGAACTAAGCATCTCCAGAGAAAGACTTAGCTCACCTACCTCACGCACTTGCTGATGATGAAATAAAATAGTTCCTGAGTTTAGCATGAGTCATTTATAGAATCATCGAATAATTGAGGCTGGAAGGGATCCTGGAATTCACCTAGTCCTGCTCCCTACTCAGAGCATGTCTAATGAGATCATATTGCTCAGGGCCATCTCTTGCCAGTTCCTGAACACTTCCCAGGATGGAGGTTCCACAACTTCCCTGGGCAACCTGTGCCAGTATTTGATCACGTTCGTGAGGAAAACAAAACAAGAATCTAATGTTGAATTGAAATTTGCCATGTTCCAGCTTGTGACTGCTGCCTGTCACCTGTGTATTTAGGCAACAGAACTTTCTATGCTTGAATAGGGTGAAATGCATCTCACCTGAATTGCCAGTAACTGATAATTGTGCTGGAATTATAAAGCACATATTAATAAGTTTACATACATTCCACTCTCCAGCCCACCATAGTGACCAGTCCTACTACATGTTCTGCACTCAAGAGAGGTCAGTAGCCCACTGATTCTGCATATAGCGTTCAGCCATTCAGGCTGTGCCTGTTTTCCAGCAAGACTCCTCCACCTCTTTCTTCCATACAAATAAAGCGTGCTGAGACTGTAATTACTTGGATTTTTCTATGTGCAGCAAAGCCAAATACCTCACACCTGCATCCTACTCCCTCTTCTCTTTCAGCTGGCCATATTACCCTTGTTCTTTCTGCTCAAGAATGCCAGTGTAACTATTTGTGTGACTTTATGGGGAACAGGATAAGAGTTCTCATTAATGCTAAAACTGCCCCCTCTCCCACTATCCTTCTGCACGAGTTATTACAAATCTAATGGAATACAGCCGGGAGCTGCTTCTACTACCACATCAGTTAAGAAAATATCTGTAGAAGCAGATGTGCTTTGTTATCTTTGGCATTCCAAGTTCAATACAAAATTAAACAGATTTACAAACTGAAAACAAAATGTTGACAGAAAAACATAGATGAAATTCAATCCAAGTTTACGTTTAATACTTTGATATCTTTTTAGCGGCATAGTTTCTGTTAATAGTCCCGCTATATAAGCAAATTTGAACATATTTTTAATGTATGAGGATATATTTCATTTGCAGTACAGAACGTTATTACGTTATTTTTTAACACAGAATTTAAAGGGATTCAGTAATTTAGATAATTCTTTTGGGGAAATTTCCATTCAGGTCCATCCATACTCCACAAAACTTCAGGCTAAATAGGAACTCTAGCAAGAGGGCCATATAGTAATATAAACAAGCCACTAAAAAAAAAAAGGCAATAAAAACTGAAGTCAGACATCAGAAAATCATACAAACAGGAAGGAAAACTGACATAGGACATGGGAAGATGCAAAGCTGATCAAATCTGTCTGTATCAGCATGGTAGTAAACTTCAATTAAAACAGCTGCTGTCTGACAAACATCTAGATTTTTATTACGGAAATACAATAAAACATTGAGATAAGTCTATCGGGAAGATGGTTTCACATGCTACAGATACTGAAAATCTCAAAATGTCTTCTGCTGAGATTCTTACCTCCCAATAAAGTAAAAATTCATCTTTCCCTATTTCAGCTGACACTTATATAGTACATTTTCTCTTAGAAAAGTCTTTGGATTTAACACCTCTCTAGTAGCTAACTGCTCTGTATGGCAAAATTCCCACTGGCCTTTTCGTGCTTTATTAATATTAATTAATATTAATTGTTGGAAAGTGTCAATGTCAGAAAGAGAACTTAAGTCTACCAATGCCCATCTGTTATTCTGACTACAATTCTCCCAGTGTTTATTGTACTAAGAGAAATAAATGCAGTACACAAAACCCCAAAGAGACCAGGAATCCAGGTTCATTCATCATTTCACCATGAGAAAGAGATAGAAAGAGGCTGAATGTAGAAAACAGTGCCTCATGCTCCTTAGTGGAAACACTTGCAGGAAGCAAAATTACAGATTGGGAGACAAGTTTGAGAATAAGAAATGAGAGGGTAATTTGGCCCAAATGTGTAGAATTTTAGAAAAGCAAATATTTTTTCTGGTTCTAGTTGGAGTAGTCAGTACAGTAACAGCAGGAGTAGATGAGATGGTAATTTCCTCTAACTTTGTTTTAAAATGGGCTTGCAGCCTTAGAGAAAAAAAAAAAAGCCAAGATGTCATCTTACTTTGTAGTGATGAGATGACTTCATAGCATCTTGAGACCTCTCAAACTTACAATTTGATATAAATGGAAAGCTCATCCTTGTCAGCTAAAAGAAATAGGTGCTTAGTTGTGCCTTTTTATTTTTTCCTTTTCTGCAGTTTGAGAAAATGGAGAAAGGCATGGTATTTAAGCCTCTATAGTTTATTTTCTCCTAAATTCCAATGGTGCCTTTGTGCTTGCATTGATTGTTTCACTCAAAAAAAAAAAAAAGCCTCAGCATTCATTTTAAGCTTTTATTTTTAGTTTGGATTTACATGTAGCCTTATATACAGAATGTTTTTCAGACTACAGCGTGATACATGTAACAATATATTATGGGATTTGGAGAGGGAAATTATTGTAACTGAAGGCAAGAAATAATCATAGTAGAGATGAGTAAGGTTGAGAGCAAAATCACTGTATTACTAGCACAGGCTGTGCCTGGCTGGCGTCTGTAAAGTTTGAAAAACCCTGTCTCTTTCTTTTCCTGTTTCATTTAATTCACTGAACTGTCTGACTACCTCCCACGCATCAGAAGCCTTGAACGAGACAGAGCTCCTGGGATGGATGCCCTGGTGTCAGTCTGCAGGGGCAAGGGAACAGCTCTGCAGGAAAGGGCTTGGGGATCCTGACGGACACCACATTGGGCATGAGTCAGCGGTGCGCTCCTTGAGAGATGAAGGGTAGCCGCACATGGGGCTGCTGTTGTAATAGCGTAGTCAGCAGGTCAAGGAAAGTGATTATTCTCCTCTATTTGCATTCCTGAGGCCACCTCTGAAATACCTGCATCTAAAATACTGTGTCCGGTTTTGGTCTTCCTGTGGAAAAGAGATTTGTATTTTAAACCAGTTAGTGAGGAGGCTGGGCTAGAGGACTTGCAGGATTCCTCACACCTTGTTTGATTCTGTGCAAATATCCCGTCAGGGAAGTGTTCAGATTTCTAGATGCATTTGTTACCTGTCTTATATAAGACAGCACCATGTTTCAAATTATAAAAGATTGGTTAATTTTTTAGTAAAATTTGTTATTTTTTAAACCTTGATTGCCTGTGTTGGTTGCGTTAGTTGTTAGGAGTTCCCTTCTGGGATCTTTCATCAGCCACTTGCGTAAGTCTGTGCTGTTTGGATGAGGCATTCACATTGCATGCCTTTATGCGTCTACTGAAGCTGAGTTAGTATCTAGGCACCTTGTGGACTCAGTGGAGAGCATGTCCTGTTTCTTGGCTCCGTTAAATGCTCTGGATTGTCCTCTCTGTCTGTCTAAGGATTCTAGCATCTTAGATAGATACAAATCCAAATATCAAAGCTAAGTTAGGCATTGTGAATGGCTTCTCTTCATGACACCAAATTAAGTCTGTTTCCATGCTCCACTGTGTATCAATGCACAGGGGATGACAGATCTTCCTCGTCAGTGGGATGTTGAAGAGGTCGTCCCATTACAGCACTGTTGGGATCTTTGTCAGGTAAAAGGGGCAGTATGCTTGAGAGGTGATTATTTCACTCAGTTTACTTGAAGACAATAAAGGATTTGTTTTGACCTTTTCTTTCTTTCTGAAGAGGTGAAACAGATTTACTGAAATGAAAGTGACACAGAATTGTGCCATTGCCGTGAGGTTTTTGTACTTACCATGATAATTCAATCATGAAAGGAAAACAAGGGAATCAGCCGATGTATATTTAAGTCTTCAGACCAAGAATGTTATTTTTGCAAACAGCAAGTATACTGCTTTATGACTCTTTTAACAGTGAAGTATATCAGTTAATGTATATATATTAGGATACTTTGTCTTGCTAACATTGTGTGTGATGTATATTTTATATGACCTTCTTTAGCAAGTATATAGAGTTCAGTATTCATGTTCATCATCAAACACTCTACAAATGACAAACGTTAAGTTAATGATTTTTGCTGTAAGTCATGAATGGATAACTGCCTGTTAACCTCTATGCGTCATTTTGAATGCTCATGTTGACATATATCATAAATTAAGCAGTAGAAGACTTCACCTTAGATCAGAGAATCACCTGGAAAACCTAGCAACTTCATAAAGCAGTATCCTTGATTCAGTAGTTTGCTTTCTTCTAGGTTAGAACCAAAAAGAAAGCAATATAGCATACGAGTATAAATGTCTAATTTGTAAATATAGGAGGTAGCAGTGATATTCTCCAAATTATACACAAAACCAACATATATACAATTATTCAGATAATTATATTTGTCTTTCACATTAATATATGACTAAAATCTAATTCTCATGACACTTACAGGCACTTAAATAGTCTGTGTAGCTTTCTGAAGTTTTGTTGCTGAAACTATTGTATGTCACCTTTCAAATTTAGACCAGTGTACTTTTATGCCACTACTTAATGAACTCTTGTTCCTATTGAAAAATCTCACAGTTAAAAAACCATATCCCACCAGCATCCAAATGTGGGGGATTTCAGAGGTACATAAGCAGTGCCTAACTTACTGCAGATAGTAAGGAAAGCATTGGCATTTGAGGAATAAATTTGCGATAAACATGTAAAAGATGCCTAAAAAAAATAATAAAATGCAATTGCACATTAGCATGTCTCGATGCTGTTTTGATAAAGGGCCCTACATTCAAAAATTATTTAAACAACCTTCTAAGTACATTTTTCAAATTCCTAAGTCATAAAAGAGCTTAAAAGAAACATTGCTTAGAATGTTATGTAGAAAAGTACAGGAATCCAAGAAATTAAAGCTAGGGAAGGCAGTTCTTTGCAACTTAATACATTTTTAGTAAATAAAACCAAAATGCAATAAAGAAAATAGTCATTTTGTTTTTAAAAAAAAATTATGTTTGTTTAAAAAGGTATAACGCGTACTTCCTGAATACGCTACCTTAAGTACAGTAATTATGAATATGAATTCCCTACTCAAGGGAAGTAAATGATCAGCACTATATATATATATACTGGTACAGAGAAAGTACTTGTTGTATGTGTTGCTCCTGGTACTGCCCATTATTATCCTTCTTTTTGTTGCCTTTCTTTTTGATTTGTAAAGTTAAGACTCAAAACTTGTCAAAAGGTATAAAAATCACTTGAACACTGAGAAATATTGGGCAGTTTCAGAAAATTGACGTATCTTCCTTTACGGATATATTTCTTCTTACTGCAGATCTAATGCATTTGAAGTGCTGGCACTCGATGGAGTTAGTACTGGGATACTTCAGTTTTATACAGCCCAGGAGAGTGCTGACTGGCTGAGAGCAATATCAACTAACATCAGTGATTTGACACTTCAAAATGTATGTTACTTTCTGCATATTTTCTTGTCTGTGCTATTGTAAAATTATTTCTAATTTTCCAAGGGTAGAAAATAATTCACGTTTAAGATACAATATATAAAATGCATGTGTATGGGGAGGAAAAGGAAAGAGCAGGGAGAGGTTGTCTTGTCAATCAAAAGTATCAAGAAGTTTTCAAGAGGTGCAGTGTTACTATAGAACAGAATGTAGTAGAAAATCAGATTGCATTTATTATTTTAAAGACTTTTTAAGGCAAAATAGTTATCCTTTCTGATCATTTCACAGAGCTCTAGGTATGCCAAATATTTCATTTTTGATTTTTTATAATTAAAATGTGCTTGAAATTAGTATTTGTTGAAGAGGCATGTGAAAATTCTGTAGCTAGTGTAGTGTGACTTATAGAGGCTTATTGGGAGACAGTATTTTTACCTCTCTAAATTGTCTAGGAGTTGATTTATTTAAGGTCATATTATTCCATCTTTCTCCCTAGAAGTAAAAAGGTGCCTATGCTGTTTTAAGTTATTCCTGTAAATTCATAAGTAGCATTTGCTATTGCAACCAGAAGTATTAAATAATCCCTGGGGACACGGAAGATTATTATTTGGACAGCACATTATTATTCCAAGAAAGAACAACTGAAAACTATTGAAGATTCTAGAATGAATCATAAAGTTAAATAGGGAACTCAATAATGTCCAATATTGAAAATATATTTGAGCCTTTTTGAAATGGTAGAAATCGATGATGAAAACATGAGAGCACAGCTGTCCCTGGAGGGTTGCCTGTGCAGATTTTTAATCTTTTTTTTTTTTTTCAGATGTGTTCAGACTGTAACTTTTTTTATAAATTATGATTTCGTAGCATGTCTTTAATTTGTACTTTGTACTCTAGGTTAATTGTTGCTTAGTTTTTCCGATTATATTATGTAGAATTTTTATTGGATTTCAGCATAAACCTTTGGTCAAAACAGATTATAAATTGAATTTATTTTCTGGTTTTCAAAAGTTACTTGGAATCATATTTGATCACGATAGTTCATTTATTGCGTTAATTCTTTTAAAATATTCTTTGCTTAAGCAAAGCCTTTGACAAAATCAAACATTTTTGCTTATGATGCATTCTTTATAAATATTCTCTATTCTCTTTTTAGTGATTTACATCATTTACAGGGTATTACTATTTGATGATGCTAAGAAAGCAATGTAAATTATTCATGAAATTTCATAATTCCTTCTGTGTGAATAGCAAAAAGAAGTGTATGATAATATTTTTAGAGCAATTCCAGTTCATAGTTATTAAGCTCAATTCTTTTGCTTTCTAAAGAAATCCACTGAATAAAAGCCATTCCAAGGATATAGGTGAATAATACAATAAAAAGTGGCTATAAATGCAAGCAGGTTTTATTAGTTGTAGGGTTCTAGTATATTTTTTTCAAATGCACTGTGTGCAGTAGCATGTGTCCTGACACAGTATCTTCACTGTGTTGTGACCTGTCTGCAGCAATATTTTATTATATGCTGAGTATATGTATTGGACTTCTCCATTATATGTCACAATAATGAATTCAGTAAACAAAGTAGTCCCTGGTGTTCTTATAAGTGGCTGTTCTGGGGAGGGGTCTGGGAAACCACAGCCATGATAAATTCACAGGTTTTGTGTTCTTGGTGAGATAGTGTATACACTCTATACAGATCAGATGAGAGGCGAGTGAACTTTTTGCTTGGATTTAGTGCTTCACAGGTTTTGTCAGGTGTGCAGTCTGTGGTACACCTGGAAAGGGCTGGCCAGAGCATTGTTTTCATTACTGATCATCAGAACAGGAGATGTAATAGTGAGAATCCCTTTTATTGCAAACCATTTTTTAAGACCAGGACTGTGAGGCTGGACTGCAACTAAAGTGTACGGCAGAAGAAGGCTGGAGCGCGCTCCCTGCCTCTGGGCAGCCAGAGGACACAGATAGTTTGACATCCACAGTGCGTAGGGCAAGGCCTTTGGATTAAGCTTCTTGAAAATCCATTTTGAATGCTTTTTATTACCTTAATACTATGATCTCACAAAATGTTTGTTTTCTTATCATACTTCTGAAAGTGATGTTAGCGAATGATGTTAGCGAATTCCTCAGAGCTTTTTCCTGTTTCTGCACTCCTCCACTTGTGTAAAGTGTCTCCTTCATTCTCCAGGAGTACCTGAAGATAATCGCTACAGGTTCAGAGATTATTTCAGATAATCCCTTATCTACTTCAGGGTTAACTTCTTCAGTCCTTGCTGACTCTATGTTCAATTGCTTATCCAAATATTTAAACTATTCATTTCCTATTTTGTCCTATTCCATCATTTCTCTACATAAATTAATTGCTAGATGCATGGTCACAATGGACCTTCTTGCTGATACTGTTGGCATAAACAATGTCAGCATTCTTACCTGACCTATTACTAAGTATTTAAGCAATATGTTCTGTTGTTCACTTTTTATTTCTACGCATTTTTAGGTTTTCATTGTGCTGATACTTGTTTCTTGACTTTAGCAACTTTTTCTGCACCTTAGTCATTCTTACTTCATCTGTGCCTATTTGTGCTACTCCTTTGTACATCCTTTGTCATACACGTTTGCAGAAGATTTTGAATCATTTCTTTTAGAATTGTTGTTCTTAAAGAGCTCCTGATACAGATTGTTTTCTTACAGTGCACCCTATCTTTCCTGTATCACTTTACCCTAATATACTTTATTTTGCTACTTTACCTAATGCAGTCTTGTTTAGCAGTTGACAACTCTTTCTGATGCCAGAAGACAGTCCTAATGTAGGCAGTACAAAAATAGCTTTGCCACAACGTGACACTTCTGCTAATGTCACACTACTTTTTTGAAGTGCGGAAACATCTAACTTCTATGCAAAGGCAAGCTCTCTGGGGATCGAGTATAAAGGAGGAGTCATCTTTCAATAGTGAAGATGTGAGAAGTCATCACTGCATAAGGATGCTACCCCTCGATGTAGCACATCTAGAAGTGTTACTTGGTAGATAAGAAATAATGATTCTGGTACTAGCCTGAAGAGAGTTAGTTCTTATAAGACAGAGGAGCACGGGGAATACTGTAACATGGAGAAAGATGTAAGGGAATCTTTTCAGCCCTTCTTACACATACATGCCTTGTATGCTTAGCTCAGAAAATCTCCTAGTAACTGTCAGCTTCACAAGCAGTATGGATTACATTTTTTTCTAAGGACCCTTATCCCAAATTGTTTATCACTTTGTTCATATTCTTGTTTTTCATATACTTTTCTACCAGCATGAAACTTCCCTATCGTCGTCTTTTGTAATTCAATCACCAGTCTTGTCAATGTTCTCAAAATTCTTCACATTTACCTTTCACAGAAGAAAATAGAGATGAATCAGCATCTCACATTTATTTCTTTGCTTGTACACCTCTTTTCTCACAGAAGGAGGTACAGTTGAAGAAACTGAGTGGAGAGAGGGAACAGAAACTGGCAGCAAAGCTGCCGTGATGAAAGAAGCAGCACAGGAAACAACTTGATCTGCATGAGCTTCTCACTGCTCCTGATCTTAATTTGTTCAGCTACAGCGTTCTTTGTAGGCTGAGGTGGGAATGCTGTGCTGGAGATGGTTTTCTTAGGAGAGAGTCCTTTGGAATAGTTTATATTTCTCTCTCTGTTTTCCACCATTCAGATAGCCAGCTATTAAACATGTGCAGATTTTCTCATGGATTTTAATTATTTTCTTTGAAGCATAACACTGAACATTAATGTAGTCATGATCAGTACAAGCACCTAAAGGTAATGCTGCCAGTTCATTTACATTATAGAGACTTGTTTCTTATATGTATAACTTTCTCAAGGTTTTAATTTTTCCCCCTGTGATATTCTAATGGTGTTATTTAAAAAAAATATTTAGAAATAAATAGTAGTTCATAAGCAGGTAAATGAACAAGTTAAGGTGACGTTGTTCCACTTTAAACATGATTTATGATTTTTATAAATCATTCCAGCAGCTTCATTGGAGGATGGTAGAAACTTAAAATTTGGCTTCAAAACAGGGTTATTAATCTGGATCATATTTTTGCCTTTGGCAGCTTTTTTAATTGTATATGTCATATGTGTACGCTTTTAAGTACAAGGATATGTAAGTGATACTCTGTATTGCAGTGAAGTTAAACTTCTGTTTGAATAGGGAGAAATTTATGGAATATGAGCTTTGAACGTGCATGTAAAAAAAGAGGATTGAGGAGGTCTGTCTTTACACAGCAGAATGTGGGGTACACATTCCATCTGTAGATGGAAACAGAATCCTTGTGTGTAGGAAGCAGTAGACAAATTTGACTGCCTCGATTATATAAACAATTCTATTCCTGGCATGAAAACACATGATAGTATTTCTTTTTTGCTGCTTTTTTTGGTTTGTAAACTCAAAAATTTCCATTTGAAAGTACCACAATTCAAACCACGGAGGTTGTAATGGGAAGTCAGTACGGGT
Organism: Larus michahellis; assembly: GCF_964199755.1. NCBI lineage: Eukaryota > Metazoa > Chordata > Aves > Charadriiformes > Laridae > Larus > Larus michahellis. The sequence goes on from NC_133898.1 coordinate 110,849,215, forward strand.
AAGAATCACATCACCTACATTTAGCCAAGCAACAAGCAATCGCATAGGATCCTCTTATAGCCAGGGAAAAAAAAAGAAAAAAGGTGCATGTCAAGATCATTCTCTCTCTCTGCTGTCTGGAAAGAGAATATGCGTATATTAAATGTATAACTCTTTTTTCTGGCTTTCCAAAGTTAAGTGAGATAAAACCCAGCCTGGGAGGTATTTAGAGTCAGGTATACAGTTCTGAATCATTTCATCCCCATTCTATTCCTGTCCCGTATGTATTCATTTAGAACAGAGTATGGGAATTACAATTGCTTAATAGTTCGTTTTGCAAGCTGCCTGCGGTGTTCGCAGATCCAGGTTTTTGGTTTCAGTTCCCCTGCTGTCTCCAGCTCCCATTACTGTACTGCAGTGCTGAAAGCTCACGCGCTGCCAGCAAGGAGTAGCGTATCCGGTTTGTATTCCTGTCTCTCTGCACCAGCTGTGGAGGCACGTAGAGAACATGGGGTGCCAGGTGAAGTGGAGAGTGCATACTTTTCTCTCCTCAACGCCATGGCATAGGGACATAATGTGATGCAGAAGGAGATCTTTCCTCTCCCCACAGTTACGTCAGGGCTGCAGCCATCCCTGCTTTGAATAGGGAATGAGCTAAGGCTGTGCAGTGGATAGCTGTGGAGTCCAAGGCATTCTTCCTTATTTCACTTACCAATGGGAAGCTGGACTGGTTATGAGGAATGCTCTTCACAGTACTCTGCCCTCATTCTGCAGAAAACTGTATGGCCAGTCTCGCACACATTTTTCCAGGCACATCTAAACACAATAAAATAAAAAGTAGGATAACAAAATTTCTTCCTGTCATATAGGGAGCTTAAATAGTTTGAATGAACCAAAAAGGAGGGTGAAAGGAGACAGGATCTGATAGCCCTGTTTATTTGCAATGTTTTATGCTACAGTGACCTTACTACTCAGCACGTCATTGGCCACCTGCAAGGAAATAATATTTTCTGTGTGTATAAGATGGCTTCTGTATAGTTACTTTGTGTATGTATTTGTTCCTGAAGGTTGGAGCAGGATGTGACAGCATTCCTACTGACATTAAAGTATTCCAGGTGCCTTTTCATTATGTCCTGCACAGCTGCTCAGGATTAAGCCTATTACCTAATCAGACTGGTGAGGTCTGCTTCCTTCTGCAACACTGGGCATGTCAACAATTTGTTTTATCCAAGTTACAGAGGTTGGGTTCCTGAGTTCCCTCTGGTTTGTTACTGTTGGGGCCCCGAGAGCACCAAGAAGCTCTGCCACCTCTTCCCCTTCCCAGGGTGCTCCAGGCCGCCTCTGGCATGGTGCAGCCATGCGGCCTAGGGTCAGGCTGCTGTAGGCAGAGCTGTGTGCAAAAGTTGTGAGGAACCTTGCTTGGGGCCCCCCACTCTGCTTAGCAGCTGCATCTCAGCTCCATCCTCATCATTGGTCCTCATCTGTGCTGTGGTGCAGGTGTCAGCACCTGCAGGCTGTGACCTGCCTCTATTGTGGTAGTCCCTGTTTTGGCTCTGGGGTGGCAGGGAGGTGGTGGGGAGCATGGCAGTGCCCCTCAAAGGGGCTGGCAGGCTCTTATGGCACTCTGCCCAAGGTGATCAGAGGCCTCGCAGGTGCCCCAGGCTCACAGCAGGTCTGGCCACCTCATCTGCACAGCCTCCATCACTCCCAGCTGTCTGAGCCACCAGCACACCTGCACCGTTTGACCACACGATTCAATTCAAATGGAGTGCAAAAGTGAGCACATGGGGGAGAAGGAGCCCTGACGGCCCATGGTGGGTTAGGATTGACTGGTCAGTTCCCACAGCCCTGAGCCTTGGTATCACCCTCTGTCTGTACAGTGAAGGCTCCTGCTGTCTTCCTGTACTCCTCCACACTACATTTTGTCCTAGGGTCATTTTGTTTATGGTCATAGATAATTCACTCTGTGAAGTATAATGATTTGTTATTGCTGTCTATCAGCTACAAGTGTGTGTGTGTATACACTTTATATTCTTTATATATATATATACCTGTAGCTTTTATATACATATATATCATTACATCCCACAGCTGTACTTTGCTAAAACCAAGTAGGCGATGTTATCATGGTCATTAGATGTTTATGTTATGGCTAAACAAGCTGTAGTACAGCTCTAGATAGTCCAAGACAAGTCCAGAAAAAACATGACACATTCTGAGGCTTGTGTCATTAGCATGACACAAAGCCTGTTAGCCTCTTGCAGGTGTACTGGGTCTGGCTGGGATGAATGTAACTCTTTAGAGCGGCCATATGGTGCTGTGTTTTGTATTTGTGGTTAAAACAGTGTTAATAACACACCATTGCTTTGGCTGTTGCTGAACAGTGCTTGCACAGCATCAAGGCTTTGACTTTTTCTCACTCTGATACCCCTCTGCCCCCAGTGAGGAATAGGCAAGTAATTGGGAAGGAACCCAGCTGAGACAGATGACATTAGTGATGCCATCCAGAGAGACCTTGACAGGCTTGAGAGGTGGGCCTGTGTGAATCTCGTGAAGTTCAACAGGGCCAAGTGCAAGGTCCTGCACGTTGGTCAGGGCAATCCCATGCGCAAATACAGGCCGGGTGGAGAAATTCGGCAGCCCTGCTGAAAATGACTTGGGGGTGTTGGTTGATGAGCTGGCAATGTGTGCTTGCGGCCCAGAAAGCCAACTGTATCCTGGTCTGCATCAAAAGCAGCATGGCCAGCAGGTCAAGGGAGGTGATTCTGCCTCTCTGCTCTGCTCCTGTGAGACCCCACCTGGAGTACTGCGTCCAGCTCTGGAGCCCTCAGCACAGGAAAGACATGGACCTGTTGGAGCAAGTCCATAGCAGGGCCACAAAAATTATCAGAGGGCTGGAGCACCTCTCCTGCAAGGACAGGCTATGAGAGTTGGGGTTGTTCAGCCTGGAGAAGAGAAGGCTCCAGGGTGGCTTTATAGTGGCCTTTCAGTACTTAAAGGGGACTAACAGGAAAGATGGGGAGGGACCCTTTATGAGGGACTGTAGTGATAGGACAAGGGGTAACAGTTTTAAACTGGAAGAGGGTAGATTTAGATCAGATATTAGGAAGAAATTCTTTACTGTGAATGTGGTGAGGCACGGGCACAGGTTGCCCAGAGAGGTGGTAGATGCCCCATCCCTGGAAACATTCAAGGTCAGGCTGAAGGGGGCTCTGAGCGACCTATCTAGTGGAAGATGTCCCTGCTCATTGCAGTGGGGTTGAACTTGATGACCTTTGTGCGTCCTTTCCAACCCAAACCATCTATGATTCTGTGATTCTGTAATTCTGTGATTCTGTGATAAAGTTGATCTTGGCAATAGAAGTGACATAGCAGATAAGGTGGAATTTTGTCTTCCAAGGTGGTTGGTACTTGGAGACTGGTTGGGCATCAGTCTGCTTGTGGGATGCAGTGAGTGATTGCCTTTATATTACTTGTTTTTTTCTTATTTCCTTCACTTTTTAAGCTCTCTTTGTCTTGACCTGTGAGTTCTCTTGCTTTTGCTCTTCCTATTCTCTCCCCTTCCTGCTGGGAGGGCGAAGGGAGTGAGCAGCTGTGTAGATGTTCAGCTCCTGGCCACAGTCAACTCACCACAACAGGCAATGGCATCACCGTTTTTACTGAGCTACATGGCTGCAGACGTGCTCTGCTTCCAAAGATTATCCACAGATTTGATCATACAAATCTAGTATTGCCAGGATACAAGTGATAGCCCTGGATTTCTTCTGCTCTTTTCCTCTGGCATTTGTAGTTTTTCCTGTGCATAGCTGTAGCTTTTGGTCTTCTATCACAAGTTTTCCATCTGTTATAAAACAGGCTTTTTGATGACAAGATCCTTTGGAAGTACTCATCAACTGTAGGACAGTTTGCAACTTCTATCCTTGCATATAGGGCAGTCTGGCTTTCCAGTCATTTACTCTGTTTCTGTCTAAATTCCATGTCGTTACTGCACTTACTAATGTTGCACGGTAAAGTGTTTCACTTTAGAGAAGGGAATATCTGTCAGGGTTTGTCCACCACTCATCTGTGCAAACTATGACTGCCAAAGAAAAGCCAAAATCAACAAAACTTTTCATTATATGAACAGAGAAGAAAAAGAAAGATATGTAACTTTATCTTGAAGAGTAAACTAAAAGGAAAGCCTAAACAACATTCTCTTAATCCTTAAATATGTCTGACACTCTATGGCCTTCATTTCACAAGTACTTAATCCCATGCCTCATTTATAGATCTGTTTAAGCAATTGCTTAACTGAGACATAAGTGAGGTGTATATGTATGTACAGTATAATATTTTCACTCAGGGTGGCAAAGTTAAATTCATGCATGCAAATTTTTATGAAGGATTTAATGAAAACTCTGATAAAAGACTTTCTGGCCTTTGAGTCCTTGGTTTTGTAAATTTAGTGTAATAGTAAAAACCTAGTATTTATGCACTGAATGATTTAATTTCTTATAATTTGGAAGTATTAATAGAGTATTCAATAACTAAGTCAATGCTAATTGCATCACAGAAACTCTTCAGCATATTAATAACCCTGTGTATTCTTTCATCTGTCTTTCATAGATGAAAATGGCAAATAAATGCTGTTCTCCCTCAGACCAGGTAAGACTTCCATTATATTATCCAATTTTTTACATTCTTGTCATTAAGTTGCAAAATTTGTAGAGCTTACGTACTCACATTTAGTCAGTTTTAAAATTCTAAACCCAAGTTTTCTATGGTTTAAAATTATGAAATTACTGACTTAATACTGCAGATTCTTACAAATCCACAGTAATGAGTAGAATCCTCCACTGTAGACCTAAAAAGTGGATTGGATGGAGCCATGAAATAAATGAGAAGGGGACAGTGGAACTCACAGCCAGGTCTTGGAAAGCACAGTACATGTTTGCATGCAATATTGCACCAGTGAGTCTGACAAGTTAACTCTGTATTTACATCACATATGGTGCACAGATAGCCAAGGAATGTATTACAAATCCAAACTGTTTTGTGTGTGTGATGCTGTGCAGACTATGTTTGCTATGACTGTTTGGGACTTTTGGAGCTCAAGAGCCTGAGATATTTCTTCTGCTCCAACTAGACAAATGTCCTAAAGATCCAGAAGAATTTACTGCATTGGAAAGTATTCTTACTTCTTGTAGTATTGCAAAGAGTTTTTTCATTTACTTGGTAAAATATAATAGCAGCATTTTCCAGGCTAATTCTGTAATTCTGGGAAGTACTTTGAAGCTTGTATTATAGAACTAATGAGTTTCATTTACGTGTGCTTTCATTTCATCAATCTGGCATTGAATCATTACTCAGGAACAAAGAGCCCAGTCCCTGCTGTTTCCAAAAATGCTGGGTTTGTAGATTATAAAAGTGAAAATTAGGCAAGGTGTCTTATATACTGTTTTACTGCAGAAATTTATTATGGAATTTTATTACAGAAGTCTGAGTCAAAAAAATCTTCATATAGGGATTAAATAAATATTTATTAGTTTGACAACTTGTGTATTCTTTCATATATCACCATTTCGTCATCTTATTTGTAAAATCTGCTTGGACATTTATAGACTCTACTAGAAGTTATTAAAAATACTTAACCATTGACATTTTCTTACACAGGAAACTGTTTTCTTATATTTGGGTCAGTACTTTGGAGGCAAAAAAAAAAAAACAAACCTCAAAAGCCACTATTGACTTCTGTGTGTAATAGATAATCAAGTTACCCCCAAAGCCAAAACAAATACCTATTCTGTGTAAGAAGGAGGCATTTAAATACTCTCTCTGCCATGGCTTTTAATTATTAATGAAACTGATATGAAAAACAGGTGACTATAAATGCCATGGGAAAAGGTATTGAATTTGGGTATCTTTTGTGGGATGAACTCTCTACTACAAGTACTTTTATAAGTATTCAAAGTTTATTCATATCAGTTTGGGCATACATAATGGGTTTAGTTGAAAAAAGGAAGACATATTCTTCCTCAATTTTTACAAAGTATTGGGGACAGTCATACAACCTATCACTAAATATGTAATTTTATTTACTAAATAAATGGACTAGTCTCCATAAATTGCATAGACAGTCAGTGCAGCAAATTATTCTGTTACAGAGAGTTGTTCAAATGTGGGACTTGATATTCATGCTTTAAATCATCCTTCTTAGGAGCCCCTTTTTCTGTCTTGACTATACTGAGGTCCTAAGAAGAGTAGCCTCTTAGTGCATCAGCTAAAGCAGGTGCCTAAAGTTAGGCAGTACAAGTCTATCCCATTTTTCCCATTCCAAATATGAAAGAAGGGAAGATACAAATAGGACCCTAATTTCAGGATTTTAGAACGTAAGATGGGACTGACAGCAACAAACATTTGATTGTTCTCTGCAAAAAAAGTGAGAAAAAATTAAGTTTATTATGAATTTGGGCAGATCAAGTAAATAAAACTAGCCAATATAAAAATATTAAAGGAGCAAATGTTAAAAATTCAGACTTTAACATGTCCTGAGAAAATCTGCTTTAAAAGCAACCAAAATGTGAATCTCTCATATATATATATATATATATGTATCACAAAGGAATAAAATAAAACTTGTCCGTGATAACTGAAAGCAGAAGAGGAGTTGATCTGCCCTAGATTAATGGAGCCTGTTAATGTCAGTTACATAATGTTTGTACAAACCTGAATAGCTCTTAATGCAGTCGATTTAAAATCTAGAGAAAGGATAAGCTTAAGAGATTGAAGGTCACTTGAAGAGCTGCCTTGGAGTAAAATTGGTGATAGCTGCAAATTTGTCTTGACTTTTGAGTATAGACATTCCTGAAGAATTAAACAGGTCCTTAGAGTTTCATTATTGTGTCGCCTGCGGTGAGTTTTCTTCATTATCATTAGAGTTCAACCTAATCTTTCATAAAGGGACGAGGTTGGATCAGGAGAGTTTTCATTCAGATTCTGTTTTTCATAGGTCATTAACAAACTGGGATTCAGGGTCAGGAACGTAAACAGTGACTTTGCTAAATCTCGCTTTCTTCCTTGTCTTTCATGTTGCCCCTGACTGGTTTTACTGGAGACTGAATCTCCAGAACCTGATGCATCCCTGAGCACATAACTCAAGAAGATTGGAAAGTGAAAGGACTAAGATATTGGTTCCCAGGTCTAAACCAGCTGTATTTATGGATCTCTTTGCCAAAAGAAGTCAAACAAAGAGTTTGGACTCGCCCTGTCTCTATGGTCCAAAGTTAGAGGTAGTAAGAAAGGTAGTAGTAGTTGTAATTATTATGAATATATTTGTGCTGTTAAAATAAGCAGTACAAGGTCATGAAGCTAATTCATGTGGTCTGGCTACCTCCACACTTTTAAATTCTCTTCTCCCACCAAAGCAGGGTTTCTCCATTTAAACTGCCTGTTGGAAATTATTCCCGCCAATGCTTAAATCCCAGACCATCCTTGGGAATTGTTTGGAGAGTTCTGGTTGTCCCAGGGCATGTCATACTAGTTAGGCCATGTCAAGAACTACAAGGATTTAACAAATACACAGGGATTACATGAATTTGAAAGGTATTAAATAAGTACCACTGCTGAAGCTCTGGCTCTTAAGTGTATATATAACTTGTGTAGATGACAAAGCACACAGCATCTACGCACTGGATACTTTTACAGCATGTTAGTGCTCCACAAGGAGAGAGGGGAATTGAGCCAGGTTGTGCATTATTTTATTGAGTGTGGAGCATGTTTACAGCCACCATTCTCCAGATATTGTAACTTTTGATTCTCCTTGATATAATTTACTGCAGCGCTCTAGGGACTTGAAAACACTTGATTCTGTGTTATCAGTAGGCAGTTAGATTTGGGACTCAGTTTTCAAGAAAGCACACGCTGCTGGATTGCTCTATATTTTTTATGAAACAGTAAATTTGGCAATTCTCTCTCTGCACAGAAAAACTACTTGCAAGGTTTTTGATTTTGTTTGCTGTGTGGCTTTTTTAGGGTTTTAAGACTAATACGATCATTTTCTGTTCTCCACTAAAACAATAGAGTTTCTTCTCAGTAGAAAGAGGAAAATATTGATCAGATATTAAATAAGACTATTTATATTTTTTCTTGTGATGCTGTAAAACACATTTGCACTACTTCCAATGATGTATCTTCCCTTCTTTGTTTTGATTTTTGCAATGACCTCTTCATCGACCTCCAAAGGAAATCATACAGAAGGTGAAATCTGGAGGCAATGATTGTAAAAGCGTAGCACGTGATAGTAGCAGGAAGACCAGGACACAGATCAAGATGCAACCACCAAGGGATAGATAGGTAACATAAAATTACCCTCTAAGTGCATTAATAGCACGAAGACAAAGTTTGTCATCTGCTCAGCATATCAGACGTCAGCCTTCACTGAAAAGATCATCTGCAAAAGATGGTTGTTGCAAGTAATACTATCAAAAAACAATAAAATCTCAGATTACAATACAAGGGGAAGTTTTGGCGGTGTGTATGCTTTTAATGCCCGGTGACATTTGAAAAACTGGTCAAAATAATCTCAGAGCTATTATCAAGATATTTCAGGGAATTTGTGTCTGCTAGGTGACACATCAAAAGATTAGGAAAGGGCAAACATCATGGCTGTTAATGGAAAAAGAAAGAAGTTGGAAATTAGAGACTAGTCAATTTGACTTCAATCTCCAGAAAGACGTTTTAAATAAATAAACAAAATATTTGTATGCAGCTGCAAGACAGCAGATGAATGTCTGCCCTGAAGGATTTGTCAAGAATAAATAGTGACAACCAATCTAATTTCTTCCTGTGATAGTATAACACATCTTGTGGATGGGTGACAGGCGGTTGCTGCAACATTTCTTGATTCCAGTAAGGTTTATGACATTTCTTGACATTACAGTATTTTAAACAAGTATTATCCAGATTTGGTTGTACAGACTTTGTTGAATAATCCAATAATAGGCATAAATGGTTCGCTTTCAAAAGTGACATATTGACTAGAAGTCCTGAAAAGGTCTGTCCTGGATCCAGTTCCCTTGAATACTCCCTTTATGGTGTGTTAGCAAAAGCAAGTTTACTAGTTTTGCAGACATGAAGCTTTAAAATGCAGCGTTAGACATAAGAATGATCTTGGCATATTGAAGAATGAGTCTGAGAAACAGGGTGGAAGCCAATTAAGGTACAACACATAGGCAAGAATAATCAAGTATATGTGAGAGGCTGTGGGGAATAACTGGAGTTGTTGTTACTGGAAAATACTTGAAAAGTATCTAGGGATGTAAATTATTTTAGGAAGTTTGTTCCATTGTCCGTCGCTTTGCTAGGCCTCAGGGAGACCATCCCAGATGCCTCTGTCTGCAGAAGCCAGTCAGATAGAGATAGTAAGAAAACCAATAGGTTTATTGTTAAGATTTATTATTATAGTTTATTATTACATCAACCTGTGGTAATCAGGTACAGGGCTGATCAACAGAGACACCGAAAAGCCCCATTCATATGCTTTATCTTATATTCCTTTTTTCCCCCATTTTTGCCTCTCCCAAATAAGGAATGCACACACATTTTACTCCTTCTCCATTGGCCCTTACTTTTTCTGATTTTTACATGCTTATTTGGTTATTTCAGCCTTTATCTATGATACCACCACCACTGCCTGTAAGTCAGCACCCCCTTTTCATTATCTTTTGGCGTTCTTCACTCATTCTTCACTTTCTTTTCGTGTATTTCACCTGCTAGTTTATCCCGTTATTGTTTTATTAGTAGCACTGCACACTTGAGTTGGCCGGTCAGCTTCTCCCTTTGCATTGTATGCAATGTCCAGCAGTTTCTCACGTTGTTACTTTGTCAGTTTAACATCATGCCAGGGCTGGCCATTTACCAGCATGCCATAACAACCATGTCTCCTTTGTGGCTTTTGAGAAAGAGGAGTCAAGCGTTGTGGGCTGTACCTAAGTGAGTTACTGCGAGACATGCTAAGTGTTCCTTTTGCTGAAAGGCCTTGGCAAGAGTACTGCAGCTGATCTTGTGCACTATGTTTCCTAAAAGATATTGACCAGGGGTTTTCCATGGCCTCCGTGGATACGTTGAAAGAAAGACAGAGAGGGAGATATGAAAGAAATATTCAGGAGTGATAACTTTGTGCTCAGAGAATAATATGTGAAAAGAAGCAAGGAAAGATGCCACACAACCTACATATTCTTGTTCATGGCTTTTTGCTCCATGTATGAACTGAATAAGCTTTTTTTACTCTAAGGTCAAAATCATTTGAGACTGTAATGGCTAGGGCCAAAAAAGTCTTAAATTGTGATTACAGCAAGAGCAATTCATGTTTGACATGAGGAATAGACTTTCTCATCACTAGTAAATATAATAAAGTGCTAGAATAGATTCTTGAGAGAAATTATGAAGTGTCCATTACTGGAGATTGTTAAGACGTTAAGGAAGCATTTTTAGAAACAAAATAAGTATCAAGGATACTGCATTTTGGAGAGGGCAATGTACTACATTTCTCAGAAGCCTCTTTTCCACTCTGTTTTTTGACAATTATATGATCCTAATTCTAAATAAGGAACTTTTCAAATATGGAGGCTTTTCCTATTGTTCCTCATAGCAGAACTGCTGCCCCAGGTATGCCACGAACATGTTTGCTTGGCTTCATCTTTCAGAATAAAAGAAACCCTGCACATACTCTTGTAAGATCATTTTCTGTCTTGGTTTTTTTTTTTCATTCTCTGAGAAACAGAGAAAAATGTTTTAAAAATATATCACGTAGCAATAAAATTACTTTCTCCTAATTGTTAGTCTGGAAAAGTTAGATTCTTGCAGACAAATTACACCTGTAGAAAGAGAGCATGACTAAATTCCTTTCAGCATAAAAAGAGACCATGTAGAGATAGAATTGAGATCTTCCTTAGTAATTGTTTTAACTTTTTTGATATGGGGGGTCAATTATGTAATTCCTAATGAAACTCTCTTGGTCTGTGTCAGACATTTTTTCTGAGACCTCAGGTCTTCCACTGAAAAAACTTACTCTACTGGAAGAAGTGCCACTTTAAAGCACTTACTTAAACTTTTTAACCTCTAGTCAGTTAGCTAATACGTAGTGCCTCTGTGATGTAAATAACTATTACTACTATACAAGCAAACTGGAAAAAAAAGAAAAAGTCAAGAGATTTTCCAAAACAAATCTATACATAATAGAATTCTGAAAACTGTGGTTGCATTTCCTAACATATTTCTCGAAATCTCGCTATGCTTTATAAAACAAATACATTCACAGTATGTTCATAGTATTTCTATGTCCCATTTTTTTGTGTTAATGAAATAGTTGATATTAGATAAGTCTTTGAAGTTGTAAGACTTCAAAACATTGAATTCTAGAAACTGTATAGAATGTCAGACAAAGGAAACCTATTCCTATTTAAGGAAAGCTTTACGAAAGAGTACATTTAAGTAATGTTTCTTACCCTAATATGTTGGCCTCATCTTCCAGCAGTCAGCTGGGTCTATGGTGTCTCTGGCAGAGAGTGGCACAAGGCAATTCTGTCTTTGGTGAAAAATCATGGTCTCTGATTAAGCTGTCTTCCTAAGCTTCCCTTAGCTGTTAGAATATTAAAAATATATATATAAATAACTCTTCTTTATTCTCCATTTCTTTGCATATTTCTGATTTGTGGATTGCGAGAAAGATTTTAGAGCGTATAATTTTCTGCACAGGCATCTGCTCTTCACAGCTTTTAGAACCCATTGCTTTTCCATTCGATATTACAGAATTGTGATTTCATTGGATTACTACTACGAGATCAGTCCTTCTTCAGGATTATTCTCCAATAAAAATTATGTTAACACATTTTTAAGCAGAATTATCATGTTATTGATTGGGGCATAACATGTAGGAGGAAGCTGAGACTGAATTTTCAGATTGAGTTTTCTTCTTTGAGGACTCTTTTGCAACAGCTATAGCAAACAGCTATAGTTTGAAAGGCCTTCTTTTTTAATTTTCCTAAACTGCAGAAAAAAACAATTTGAGGCTTTATTTGGTGAGGAGGAGAATAGCTTGTTAGGTGTATTTTGCTACTGCTGTTTAAATATTGCAAAATAATTAAGTAGACATACAAGACAAAAAAATGGTGAAGAGCCTGAGTTTTCCGATTTTATTTAGTTCCTGCTGCACAAATAATGATACTGATTTAGTATAATATAAGAATGTATAACCAGTAAGGCAACTTACTGTCTTCAAGAGTGAGTTTTGCGTTCTGTATCCTAACTTGAACAAGAAGGCTATTATAAGAAAAGGTGAGTGATATCAGCCCTCATTTTCCCAGACTCCTTGTTATAACAAGCAAAGAAGAGAAACAAGTATCGCTACCTAAAGGACAAGCAATCCAAATTTTGCACAGGCGGCCAATTCCTGGGAAGGTGCATGAATTCAGATACATACCTGTCTTCATATTTAGTGCTAACTAACCCTTTGGGTTAGTACAGACGTGTTGCTATTTGTGCCATTCAAACTGTGCCCAGCTTGGACTTATAAATTTCATTCTTGAGCTGAAGCACTTAAAACACTCAAGTGTGATAATTTCTAAGGTTCATCTGTAGTTTAATCTCTAAAACATTATGTTTTGAAGGGTAGCCATTTGGACATAAATGAATGCAATTGATGTAATGCATCAAAACTTCTAGCATTCCAATTTTTCAATTTGTTTGTTTTGTTGTTTTGTTTTGGTTTTTTTTAGTTAATCATAATGTATGTGAAAATACTGCACTTTTTCCCCCCAAAATCTGTACTTTTCAAAACATGCAGTCTAGCGCTTGCTTTAGAAAAGACAAAAAAAAGTACTTAAGCTACTTCAAGACGTACTTCTCTTTGCTTTCTTAATTTTCTATTGTTCCATTGTGCTTCATGGTACAACACTGGTTCTTAACTTGCAGGCTAAGCTGGTGTCTGTTGTAGATTCTTATCCCACTTTAATTACATAAGTGTACCCATCTGTTCTGACATTTCATACATCAGAGATCTACTTGATTTTCTTTCTTCATTTCCCTCTGGAGTGTTTTGCGTCATTTACTTTTCATAACTATTTAACTAAAAGTACTATATACAAAATATACTGGTTGCCTTATTAAATATAGCACATTAAGTTTCCAGTCATTGCAGCATCTAGATGCTTTATTGCTGTAGGAAAATAATAAGTGCAAATAAGATCTTTCATTTATCTGCTGTGATTGGATTACATATTGTTAGTGACTTGTTTTATCTTCTCATAATGAGTGCCATCGCTCATTTTGTTCCTACAGGAACTTTTGGAAACTGTATTAAACGTGTTAGAAACTTAATAATACATCGATGATGTATGGGTAATTTTCCACGCAGTTTCAGATAGCAGTCTCAAATTGATTATGCAGTATGGGAATAAAGTGGTGAAAGCAATGCTAAGAATGGGACAGTTTGTAGTGTAATGCATTATGAGCACTCCTTAAAATTTCAAATGGCAGGTTTCAATCCAAATAACAACAGTTTTTATCCCCGGATTAATATTTCCATGCACATACTGAGACCAAATTAAAATCTCAGTAGCCTACTTACGAACCACAAACAGCTTGTTATTGAGTACCAACACTTTGTTGCTTTTGTTCCATACAGACTTTTGTTGAACTCAATAATTATTCTTTCTCCATTTCTATGGACTAAATGACCATCAAATAAACCACTCAATAAGAAAGATGTGTGGAAAGAAAGTAAAAAATATATTAGATTTTTTTAATATCTCTATAAAAATATGCATAATTTTATTATTTTTTCAATATATGCATAAGTTAATCAAACACTGATTCTGATAAAGGAAATTCTGCTATTTTCCTTCTTTACCTTTTTAAGGACTTTGTGTGTTTATAGGCAAGTAGACATTTCTTTTCTTTACATTTTTTCCTCACAAATATTTTTTCATTCGATTTCCTCTCTTTATGTACTTGTATGGTGTCCTTCCTTTTGTTCTTTTCATTTTAATTTCATATTTTTTCCTGTATTTTTGATCTTAGCAAATTGATTCATTTCTCCTCGTAAATGTATTTTGCTTTGTCTTTTCTTCTTTCTCTTTCATAGTCATTAGTACTTACTTTTTAGCTTGCTGTCCTGTTCTCCCCACCCATGCAAATGGCAGTAATGCAGCTCTGAGCCCACTGGGCTCACCACTTAACTTCCAATAAAAATCCTTCTTCCCCTACCTAGCCTGACTATTGCTTCTTCTCCAAGAAAGTATCTCATTCAGTCTTTCATATTTGGTGGAGCAATCCGTATTTAAATCAACTCAACCCTTGCTTTTCTCCTAGATATACAAAAATTCTAAAACAAACGAACAAACAAAAAGCTTGTGTGTCTTCTAGCTGTTCTATATTTCTTTTCTTAATTGTATGTACATACAGAGACTTCAGTCAGTATTCTGCAGAGGTACTCTTCTCCAAATTTTAAATTGATCTACAAATGTGCTACTGGAATTTTTTCACACCTTCACTTAAAAAAAAATGGAACAACTTGATGTAGGCATTCATTTTATAGGTGTCTTTTAGAAAGTTCAGGAAATGCTGCAGCATTTTGTGTCCTAGCATCTTTAATAGTTAGGTAAGTGTTTCATGGTGCTAATACACAGACCATAATCTTGGGATTTTAAAAACTTTTGGAAGGGTATTTACTTCATGGGTTTTCTTAAATGGCATTGAACTATTATATACCAGCTAGTTTTTCCAGATAAGTTTTTATTTTCTTTTGTAAGATGTAAATCAGCAGACCATTTTTTCTTATTTCTAATATGAGGTATATAACTGGTTCCTTATTCCACAAATTATGTTGACAATGCAAAGCTAAGTAATGGATTTAAAGAAAATGAAAATTGAAAAACTTTTTATGAGTTTCTGATATCTTTTGGGAATTGTAGTCAAATTTAGAAACAAAAAAAGGTCTTTATATTTGTTAATGGTTCTAAGACTTTCTCTTTGTTTCGATGATCTATTATTTGGAGTTTTGTCTGATTGAAGTTATTTTTTCCCGTTAGTCATTTAAATCACGCACAGTAATAGTGCAATGTATTCAAAATGTAGCTGAAGTATTGCTGTGCGGTGTTGTGTAGACTTTGATGAAGTGGAATGAACAGGTGACTTTATCACAATCCATATAGATCAAGAGGGATATTACAATGTTGTAATAATTCAGTGTGTAGAAAGACCATTCCTTCAAAATCTATTCTTTTTTTGTCTGAGGTTGAAAGAGATTACAGCATACAGAACAGTTTAAGATTGAGTTTATGGCTGTTAATAATTGTAAAAATATATTTGCCGTGTGGAGAAGAGTATACTTCAAACCAAATTTCTTGATTCTGGTCTACCACAGGTAGACTGGTCACAGTATGGTGCGACTGCAATAAAAATAGTAATAATAGAGTTTCATTTCAGTAAAACACTTAGAACACATGCCCAAAAAATGTCTGCAGCTAATTAAAAAATGCAGTCTTCTGTTTGTAACTAGATACATACTCAAGAGTATTATCCAAAACATTAAGTGCTACATTAAATTGAGGCTATAAAATTTGGAGCTCCTATCACATCTTGCAGCCATAGATAAGAATACAACAGTGATAGGGCCTTCACATGAATTCACAAAATACATAAAGGAAATTCTTTCCATTTCATAGACGGAAAACTTTGACATAAAGCACATTTTCATTGAAAAAAGAAAAAAAAACATTTTACTTCAGTGAGAAAAATTCAGTGCCCACTTTCTAAATTTAGAATTTTATTCAAAGAAAGTTGCTTATTTATTCAAAGGTAGTAGCTTAAAGGAGAGAAGTGAATGGAGGCAAGTCCATTCTCGGAGCAGCAGACAAACCTCCCCCTTATCCACCCCGCCTTCCCAAGTACCTCTCTGCAACAGTTATGAGCCTCTGGATGTGGAATACCAGTCAATGGATGATGTGGATGACAGTCCATCTTCACCAGAGGTGTTGCCAAGGTCAGAAAGGCCTACCCCCCATATCACGACCACCTCCACGAGGGAAAAAGATAGGTTATAGTTGTAGGCTACTCCCTTCTGAGGGGAAAATAGGTTCCAATATGCCAGACAGACCCTCTTCTTAGGGAAGTCTGCTACCTGCCTGGGGCCAGGGTTAAGGACATCACTAGGAAAGTTCCTAGCCTGTTACGGCCCTCAGACTATTACCCATTACTGCTCTTCCATGTGGGTGGCAATGAAGCAGCAATGCGTAGTCCAAAGGCAATGAAAAGAGACTTCAAGACTTTGGGGCAGTTGGTAAGGGAATCTAGAGCACGGGTTATTTTTTCCTCTCTCCTTCCAGTTGTGGGCAACGACATCGGAAGAAACAGGTGGGCCCAGTCTATCATTATATGGCTCCATGGCTGGTGTCATCAACACAATTTTGGGTTTTTTGATAATGGGATGGCCTACACAGCACCAGGCTTGCTGGCATCAGGTGGGGTTCATCTTTCTGAAAGGGGGAAGAGAGACTGATCACACGCTAGCAGGGCTCACTGGCAGAGCTTTAAACTAGACTTGAAGTGGGAGAGGGATAATATCAGGCTTGCCCATGACAAGCTGTGGGATGTCACACCAAGGTTAGAGGAACGGGGTGCTAGCGAGGGCCCTCAGCATGTTGCTCTGAGACATTCTGGCAGCCCGCCTGAAGTCTTACAGAGATGACCCAGGGGCTCCTTAGGTAATAGGAGCCAAAAGGGATACACCAGTGACATACTTCAAAGGAATTTAGGGAGCTTCCTCTAAGGTGACACACTGACAGCCCAGCTGAAGTGCCTCTGCATCGATGCACACAGCATGAGCAGCAAACAAGAGGAATTTGAAGCCACCGTGCTGCAGCAACCTGGTTGCCATTTCTGAAACTTGGTGGGACAAATCCCATGACTGGAGTGCAGCTATCAATAGCTACAGGCTGTTCAGAAGAGCGATGAAGGACAGGCGGAACCTTTGCCCTCTGCATTAAGAAATGGCTAGTGTGTGAAGAGCTGTCTCTGAATAGCCACGAGCAGGTTGAAAGCCTATGGGTAAGAGTAAGAGAACAAGGCAACAAAGGGGACATTGTGGTTGGTGTCTACTACAAGCCACATGATCAGGGGGAGCCTATTGACAAAGCCTTCTTCCTCCAGCTACAGGAGTCATTGCACTCGCAGGCTCTCATCCTGCTGGGGGACTTCAGCAACCTGAACATATGCTGGAAAAGTAGCACAGCGAGCGGTAGGCAATCCAGGAGACTCCTGGGGTGCATCAAGAATAACTTCTTAAGTCAGGGAATAGACAGCCCACCAGAAAGGATACGATACTGGACGTGATGGTCACCAACGCAAGCGAGCTAATCAGTGATGTCAAGATTGGAGGACTTAGTTTTGCCATTTGACATTGTGGATAATTCCAAAATTATTTGGTAGGTGCTGCTGTAAGGATAAACCTGCTGTAAGGATAAAGTGATGATAATGGTGATAAAAGAAGAACATAATAGATAGTTACATCCTTTCCTTATCAATTTAATTTAATCAATTACTAAGTAAACTGCTTTTTAGTAAAGATTTTAATGCTGTTACAGTTCAATAGATGGTGTCCATTTGCAAGTCAGCAAACGTGACTTTATGAATGTAAAGGAGAATATTGTATTGTTTGTGCCCTGTGATTTGGACAGTATTCTTTTTGTCTGTATTATTTGATATTATATTACCATGCTGATAAACTCAATGTATAGTGTAGTTTCTAGTAGATTATCAACGTAACTATAGTATATTTTGATAAAATAATGACGTGTCTGAATATCCTGTTTCTAAACCTTTGCTGACTACTATAGAAACAGTGTTTTGGGGAGAGTTATTAAATTTACAGAATAGCAAATTGAGAACTGGAGGTCCTACTGTATTTATTGTGCTGTTTCTTAGATCTCCTTGAAATGTTAATGCTGGAGCTTGGTAGAAGAGTACAGAGAAGGACTGTCTGTCTCAACATATTGATTTATTATTTATTTCTGAATAAATTTGTTGGTAAGAGACATAATTGATACATTAAATAACAAAGTTAGAAAACAACGTGTGAGATTTTCATGATATAAGAGCATGAACATGCATCTAAACTACCAATCTTTCCACCTTTCTGCTCTGTTGGTAATAATGACAGGTACGCACACTGAGCTTTCAATAGAAAAGCATTCCTGAGATCATCACGTTTTTCCCAATTCTGTCTGTAGAACAAGTGCTGAAGTTTTCATGCAATTTAATGAAATTTTCAGGCTGTTTCCACTGACTTCCAGCAAAGTTGTGTGGGCTCAGTGTATTCACAAGTGTTATGATATTTCTGTCCCTGTGTAACTCCTCAATGTTTTCCTTAATTGAAAATGAACAAGCCTGTCAGCAACAGCTGTATATTCTGATTGGTAGATCCCTCTAGATTTGAGTACCTGTTGCAAGGGCAGTATGTTCCTCCCAATGTATGTAAAATGAAGCCTAAAATGTTTTCATTTGTTATTTTTGGTGGATAACTACAATCACCATATTCCGCTACCACACTATGGGATTATTCCTTTATAAATTTGCGTTTACCTCAAAAAGGAAGCATGCAGTTTTACTTCTTAGTTTTATTTTTTCTTTAAATTATTTTACCTGAAACATAAAGGCATGTACTGTTAGAGCAAATAACAACTGAATTTGACACCTAAATCATCATGAGATAAAGTGTATATAAAAAAGTATATAAACTCTGAAAGACAATCAGTGTGACAAAGACAGTTTGTTAACAGTAGCAAACATGACTATATAGAAGCTGTTTGATTTCAGATAAATCTAGTGATTTGTTCAGGTGTATTTCTTTAGAGGTTCATGCAGAAATGTCAGTATGTCCATGTTTTGACTGTAATATAGAAAGTGTAGGATCACGTTTTTATAAACTGATGGCTGAACTATTTCAGTACATCTAGATTTTCTGCTGGCTCAAGTGACAGTCTGCTGAGACATATATAGGTGGCTTTTTAAATGGTGATTATTTCAGACAAGATTCAGACAACCTGTACTGTAAGTTTAAGTCTCTTCGAGGACTTCTGACACAGTGGCATGATACCATATACTTCAAGAGCACGGGAGTGGTGGGAAGGCAAATGTGAAGAAGCAGATGATGCATCCACTTCTAATAGGACCACTCTTCCTTGTGAAAATACTTGACCTATTCAGATATGTCTTATGCTTCACTGAAGAACAGAGCTTTAATTTTCAATTATTTTCTTTTACAGGTTATACATATGGGATGGGTAAATGAGAGACTTGAAGGAACTGATTCATCTCAGCTCTACAAATTCAAGTTTCTGGCACTGAAGGGTTCATCCTTCTACATTTTCAGCACTCCACCGGTAAAAAAAATAATATTTTTGTAACGGTTTCATTGTAAATGGAAACCTGTTTGTTATGTCTGGGTTTGTTTTTCCTTACTAAGTGATATTGTCAGCTGAGATTTCAAAAGAAGTTAAAGCCATAGATGCCACTGAATTTCGATAAGCTTTAGATATTTAACCTCTTTCAAGGTCCTCTGAAAATCTTACCGTACCTGGATAGTTCAAAGAATTCCAAATAGGGATTAGGATTTTACTTTTTAAAGTTGTCCAGTTCAAATTTTTCTCTGGTTTGTTGGGCCAAATATTTCTTACCTTGTTTATTCTAAGGTATTTGGCAGATGTAATGAGCTGGTAGTTACTCTGTTTTTTTAAAGACAAGATACATCATGAAATACACCATCCATAGTATTAGTAGATACTTGCGAATTTTGCACACAGGCAAGGGATTGAACTGTTACAGAGAATCCAATGCTAAGAATACAGTTTGAACAAATGACACCATCTTGCTTTGATAATTTACGTAGGTAGTAACGAGAATTCTGTTTTACAACAGATGACTTATCTAATACGTCTCTAAAGAAAACCCTAATAAAAATTAATTTAAAAGAATGAAACAGAAATGAGCTGTAGATTTCTAAACTTTTTAAAAGTGACCCGTATCACATGGTATTGTTTTATCCTTTCTTCGTTTTTTCTCCAGAGAGCCTTTGCTTTAGACAAATCAAAAAGAATAAAATGCGGAATTAGAATGCAATTTCAATTCACTCAAAGCGTCCTTGTCTCCCAATTTCTTCAGCTGATCCAAAGAAAATTTGATCCTTTACATGTCTACCATCTGCATTACCTTTGGGAAGTTCATACTCTTCAAACCTCATTTATGAACCGCAGTGAGAAGCAATCAGTAACATTTTTCTCTCTCTAGATTGAAATTCTAAATACAATGCTTCCTATTAACTTCAGACACTTTTAAATGGCCAATGTATTCTCTTTAAAATGAGACAATGCATCTGTGAAAAGCTGGGTTTTTTTCCCCTGTAAAAAATTATTTGCCTATATGTTGAGTCAAGGAACTAAAATTTGATTTAATTACTACAATCCAATTAAAATGCAAAAACAATACAAAAATATTAAACAAATAAATAACACATCACATGAATGCTTTTCCTTTATAAATTTTATTTATTGTTTTCAGACCTGTTCTTGAAGAAACTTTTTTGATATAATTAAAACTATCCATCTACTTGATATAATTGGTGATAAACTACTTCATTTATCACGTTCAGCACTCTACTAAGAACAGACAAGTGAGGATGAATGTTTGGTAGTATTCGTACCATGTTACTCGTCAGTATCTACTGTGCTCTACTGTGTTTCTGCACAATTTTTTTGTAGAAAAAGTGCCTTTTCGAAACAATGAACAAAGGGGACCCCTTTGGTGAGTCTGTTATGTCATCCCGGTACTCAGATACAGCAGTAAGTGGGACAGGGCCTATAAATCATAAAACCTGTTGACTAGTTTTCTTGCTATTTAATCATTACACAGAGGTTTTCTGTCAGGGGAAAAAAAATAAAACAGGAAATCGACAGTTTCCAACAACCACCCACCTGGAGAATTCAAATGTGTATCTAAAGCCACACCTGGAAGCTGATTATCAGTGTCCTGAGGGCAGTTCATGCCCGACTGCCCCTGACCTCTCTTTCCCTGGAGCTCCCCCCACCCTTCCCACAACCCAGGACCCCATTGCAGCATCCATTGTCAGCCTCTACCCCAGCAATACAGCAGGACCAGTCTGTAGCTCCCCAGAGCCCTGTCCTGGCCAGCCATGGACCCCAACGAGCCAAGACCACCCACAGGCCCATGTTCAGGCCCAGCCTCAGCCCGTCCCTGTCCTTGGGGAGGTGCCTGGTGCCCAGAGCTGGGGCTGCCCCCAGTCCCCATGGCTGCCCTGCCCCCAGCTGGGGCATGTACTGGGCCTGGCTGGGATGGAGGTGACTTTTTTATAGCAGCTCATATGGCAGTGAATTTCTTATTTGTGACTAAAACAGTGCTAACACACCAGTGTTTTGGGTGATGCTGAGCACTGCTTGCACAGCCTTTCTCTTGTTTCTCACACTGCTCACCCAGCAAGTAGGCTGAGGGTGGACAAGAGTCTGGGAGGGGAACGCGGCCAGGACAGATAGGCTGACGCAGATAGGCCCAAAAGGATATTACGTAACAAAGAACATCATGCTTAGCAATAAAAAGCAGGGATTTGGTCTTCAAAAGCAGCCATTGCCTGGAGACTGGCTGGGCATCGGTCTGCGTGGGGCAGGCAGGATGCGATCAACCTTTGCATCTCTAGGTTTTTTTCCTCTTTCCATCACTTATTAAACTGTCTACCTTCACCCATGAGTCTTCTTGATTTTGCTTTTCCTGTTCTTTTCCTCCATCCCACTGTGGGGATATGGGGAGTTAGCGAGCACCTGTGTGGGCACTTAGCTGTCGGACTGGGTCAACCCACTACAGGGCGATGGGATGGGCCCTGGCTGGCGAGGACCCTGCCCTGCCAGACCCCAGAGGAGCTCCCATGGCACCCAGGGAGCCACCAACCCACACTGTGGCCTGGTACTGGTTCTGTGTCGCATGTTGCAGCTCTGTAGCTGGAAACACAGGTCCCCACACAAAGCCATGCATATAGCTGTTTCACTGTTTTTAGAGATATTTAATTGTACTGCTCTTACCATTACTCCTGCTTACTTCTTTCTACTATGTTAAGTGAAGCATTAAAAAATCAATTGTTCTTTCACAAAAATGCAGATGTTTTAACTTGCTTGATCTTTAGAAGATGTTTAACATGTTTTATTTCAGAGATGTTTCTCTGATGTTATTGCCATTTGTATACTGAATCAATGTAGTGCGTCTATGTACCAATGCAGTGTGCACAGAGTAGATGACCTACAAGTCATACAGTTATATTTAGTTGTAATCACCTTACCCATAACTTTAAAACTGCTTGTAAAAGGATCTGGTACAATTTCTACTCTTTTTCTATTTCATTGTGTGTAAAAGATGATATGAATGTAAATACAGCTGCTAAGTTTCGTAAGAATGGAAAACATAGTTACCCATGGGCAAAAATAAAGAAAATTGTGGAAAAAATGTGGATATTATAATATGAAAGAAATTACTATGGTAAGTAATGTTCTATTTATACTCCATTTCAACAATATCTCAGATGGTGTTTCCAAAAATGTAGAAGCTTCACCATAGAAGTAAATATCAAGAGAGGTGTGATTAACAGAGAATGGTCTTTCTGCATCCCTGAAGTAGCTTATCTGACTGTATTTAAGAAATTTACAGATTTCATTTACAGATGGATATATTGGAATTGTGACACATGTGAAAAACCATAGAACAAATAGAAATTATTCTTGTCACTGTTAATATACAAGCAGTATTTTATTACATTCTAAAAGCATCTAATAAACTTCTGTCAATTTTCAGATCTTTAAAAGGTTCTGAATTCATATCCTAGGAGAAATTGGGGAGACAGTATTCACAATTGTCATTCAAAACTAAACCATTTTTTATGTCATTGAAAATTTCCAGAAAAATGAAGTGTTTTATTTTTATGGAACACGGGCTGTAGGTATGGCAGGATTGTACTGTTTGATTTTTTTATGTCTTCCTCGTAGTTCAATATGGTTCTTAGTTTCAAGTCTTCCAGTAGCCATATCTTTGGAGCTGTTGTGTTACCCTTAATTACAAAAATGTCTTTTTCAACCTGATTAAATAAATAGCACTGATGTGCTTTACATGAAGGCAGCTAGGCAATCACTGCATGTGCTCTTTATCATTTTAAGAAAAGGAATAAATACAAGAATAATATGAAAGTCATAGAAATAGTTCCATCTTTGAAAAACCCTACAGAGAACATAAGCTTGCATAGCGTAATTGGCACATGAGCAAGTGCTTTGAATGTTAGAGAATACTGCTAGGTAACTTCCAAATACTTGTATTTGTAGTTTACTTTATATATATTATCAGTGTAGCATATTAGGAAAGAAGTGATAATGAGTTGGAGGGCATAGACTTGGCCACAAATGCTTTTGGTGAATTTTCTAACTCTACACACAAGCCTTTATTTATTTTGTTCACGTATTTGCTAGGATCTGACATGGGACATGGATTAGTGATGGTTTTGTCAGTGTTAGGTTGATGGTTGGACTCAGTGACCTGAAAGGTCCTTTCCAACCTGGAAAATTCTATGATTCTACATGTTTGTGTCAAAATGAGTTTAACTTTACTGTTTTCTTTCTATTTTAAATCATAACTTTTTAAAGAGAAATCGATGATTAACACACATATCTAACGCTAAGTATATTTGGAATATGAGCCTGAACTGATGCTGAGATCGCTTGGTCTGGCTACGTAAAACTAGATTTTACTAGTTTATTTATTTTCGTAAAGCCACTTTAATGCCAATTGTTAAAACATGAGATAATTAGGAGAAACTGACACTGAGGAAAAAGTACTTCTACAACACTTAGCACTTTCCTAACTGTACATACTTATTTCAGTCTCTCATTATGGACTTAAAATTGTAACTTCAGGTTCCTATTTTTCTATCTTTGTTCATTTTTATTATCTCTGTGATCTGCTCAATGTTATTGGGGAGTATATGAATGTGTTATTTTACAATCTTTATGAAAGGATTAATATAGCCAAATACCTACAAACCTAAGTATTGAATACAATGCACATAATGCATTGAGTTAGCTAAGGAGTTGGTCTTCCAATAATAATAACATTCAGCTCCTGTTGGTCACAAATTCATATATTAGACAAACAAGAATTAAAGTGGAAGCTCAGTGGATGCTAACTGGTACTTTCATGTATCTTGACACTATTTTTGACACCTTGTCAGAACTGAATTCATATGAATGAAAGTACGTCTCCTTAGGTGACCCATTCTAAATATACCTTTTTTGAAACATTTTGTCAAATGCTTTACTAAAAAATAATTATTTTGTCATGCAAAAATAATCTCAACAAATTGCAATGTAAAGAATACCTACAGGAACAATTCCAAGGGGGGATAATGAGAAAAACTTTTTTATTGCCTAAGGAGTATATTTCAGTATCTCATTTATCTTAGTTACCTATGATTAAATGATTGTGTTAAATGTGTGATGATGGATAAGCCTGCCATAAACCGAAACATCCTCTAAAGCAAATGAAGGATATTGCGCTTTTTGTGAACTTTTGGGATTCTTTCCAGCTTTTCTTTTGACGAGAAGTATGTGATCATTTGTGACTTTTTTTTTTTTCAAAAGCAATGCAGTCTATAACAGTAACATTTTAAACTTAAGACATACTATGGTAGTTTTGAGAAAACTGTAAATAATGTCAGCTGCCTGTTTGGTTACCAGTATCCCTTTGTAGTATGTTTGTTTCCCCTCCTCCTTAAAATCCCTCTCAACATGTCATTCGTGTTCTCCTGATGACCTTGCACACTGTGGTATTCAGTCTGTTTCACTCTTGGCTTTATGGTAGCCTGTCTCTGACATACACAGTAAAAGAAAATCTTGGCTTATATAGGTGCTGACAGTTACCATCATCACTGGCTATCTCCGCTGAAAACCTCGTAAGAGGTTACAGAGAGTCCAAGGATAAAAGAGAAGCACAAGATAATGGGCAGAAGGCTGAAGTACTCAGAGTGAATTTAATGGCACAGCAGTGTCACTATTGTCCAGAGTAGTATTGTTAATAGGAGCAAAGAACCCCAACAGTTTAAATTAATCTTCAGGAATCAAAACAAATGAAAAGAGCAAATGAAAGTTTAGTCACGTCTCAACAGCTTTTAGGTTACAGCCTACGTCACTAAAATCAGTTTCATAAACGGCAGGTTAAGTCGGTGCTTATGCTTTTATATCTTGTCTAGCCACTAACAGGAATGAAGGATTCTCCTGCTTTTAACAGAGATTGAAAAGAATCTTTCCCTTCGAGAAATTCAAGACCAAATAATGACCTAACCACCATTCTAGGCTGTAAACCTATTTTGCAAGAAGCATGAAGATCCCTTTTGAGGATCAACAGTAATGGCCCAAAATCTGTATTATTTAATTATTTTCTTTTCAAAACCGCCACCAAAAGTAAAAAATATTTCCCTGTAAATAAGATTAAGCAAAGACCTGCTGTACTTGCTCTATGTGAGCATGTTTAAATGTATAATATTGCTTTATGAATCAGCTTTATAATTCCTCACTTTCAGTTATTTCTAAATTTGTGTTATTGCCTACTTGTAGCAATAATTACAAAGCAAAACTCAAATAAAATATTGAATGAACCTTACTAGAAGCAAAAAGTAATAGAAATCTAAAAATCAGAAATGTATGACTAAAAATTGTAACATTTTATTAAGTGATGGGAGGACAAGTATAATATCTAAAATTGCTTTAAATTAATTTTCTAAACCAGCTAACATTAGATTTAAATTTGACAATGTTCCTTTAAAGCAGCACCAAGTACTTTTAAAGTTAGCTATAAGCAATGTTTTGACCTTTAATTTATGATGAGAAATCGCTCATAATAAAACAGAAGGAGAAAGTATATAACATGCTTTTACATATTCTACTGCATGCAT
This sequence comes from Larus michahellis, assembly GCF_964199755.1. Classification (NCBI taxonomy): domain Eukaryota; kingdom Metazoa; phylum Chordata; class Aves; order Charadriiformes; family Laridae; genus Larus; species Larus michahellis. The sequence continues at coordinate 110,875,217 of NC_133898.1, forward strand.
TGTGTTCAGGTGATGTTTTTTATTTGATTGTTAAAATATAAAACCTTTCAAATGGAGACCCCTAGAATATGAATCCCTTTATATCCTGAAAAGATGTGGTGATACATCTGTCTCTTCTAGTGATGTTCAGTCCCATTTGCAATAGGGGATGCATCTCATCTAAATTTAGTCATCTTGAAGGTAAAGATCTAATCTGAAGTTAAAGATCTAATCTAAAGTTAAAGAAATGGGGAGAAAGCACTGCCTTTTTTCTTTTTTTTTCTTCTTTCACAATATGTTGAAATTAAGATCAGATTATTAAGAATTAGATTGGGTTGTTAAGGTTAGATGCTTCTGATGGCTAAATTTAGATGGGATGCTTTCCACATTAAGAAGAAAGAATCCAGGTGAATTCTGAAACACTGCTTTGGAACACACAGCTGTGAGGTCTACTCAGTAATCACGTTCATTAGTTTCAACTGGAGTGGACATAAGAGCATATAAGATTAGAAAGAATCGAACACCAAGTTCACATTACTCCTCCAACAGCACTCTGAAATAACATTTAATAGTCAGCAGAAGTCACATCAGTCTGCTCCTAAGTGTTGTACTGGTTTGGATCGTCACCATTTAGTTACCATTTTACCTAATGGTTTAGAATTTATGAAGACCTGGAAATTCAATTGAAAAATAAATTTTAAAAAATCGTGTTGATCTTCGTGCAAAACATCAGTAACAAGATTGGTTGTTATAGGTGAACTGTGTGCTACTGTGGTGAATACAGAGAAAAAGAATCTGTTATTGAATGTCATAGGTTTTTTGTAGTTAAGTTTCATCCACAGAAGCCAGATGTTTTACAGCGAAATTTTGCTTTACCTGAAGTATTTAATTTAATTGTTCTGCTTTCGTTCTTTTGGGAGGGAGGCGGCAACACGACAAAGTTGCAATTTACGGTATCCAATTTGCTATTAGAGTCACCAAAACACTTATTTCCACGTGCTAAAAGCCTCAGATTTACAATTTAGTCAAATTCTTCATATATCTATGCAAGTATTCCTGTGCATTCACCAAGAGCTAGGATTTTGCTCTAAAATATGTAAGAAAAATAATGTGTATTCCCCTTGTATTTTTCTTATGTATAGGTTCTTTTTTTTTTTTTTGAACTACATAGGCTAAGCACTGTTTTTAAAAGAAAAGAGATTATCACATTATATCATGAACTAGAATTTAGGCAAAAACTTTGAATATCATTCTGTCAGATTTCAACAGATTGTCATGTCAACAAGATTAAGTAACGAAATCAAAAGAAAACAAAAAATATGTCTTTTCATATTTATTATTAAGCACCTTCTTAATTTCAAATATTGCAGTCACATAATCCTTTTCAGTTTTTAGTATAAATGTTAAGATATTGGTACCCTAGTGTATGTAAACTCAAACCTGAAAAAAGGAACACATCTTTGTCTGTTGATTGTAAGATTATTTTTTTTTTTAATTGAGACATAAAGCTGAATGACTCTGGGTTTGAGACTCTGGGTTCTCTGTGTTAGCATATTGGAAAATAAATATGCTGATGTAACTCACCACAGAGATTACAAAGAGGTTTCCATCATAGTGTAGTAATAATGGGGGAAAAAAATCAGTGAAATTATTTAATACCTTTTTATTATAATAAGACTCCTGTAGGTGGTGTTTCTTTAAGAATTGAATGCTGTTTGTCAGTCTTTTCTAAATGCTTCTAAACGCTGGATATTAAATGTAGTAATGCGCCTTTATTCCAGTAGAATAATGATGGGTGAAATCTTTTTAGTTTTTTTCATCTGCACATGATTTTAGAGTAAAGAATGTATTGTTAATATTTTCTTTTGATGTTATAGGTAAGCACACTAGACTGGGTACGAGCTGAAAAAATCTATAACCTCTGTGAGGTTCTATTTAAAATTCACAAGGTAGGTTTCCTAATGATTACAATGATATTATGCAGTAAAGAAAGCTTGCTATTGCCTGTTAATGATAAACTCAAATTAATCTAAACTAGGATTAGCTAACATTCAAATGGTTCCTCTGTTAAAAAAACTATTTATAATTGCTAGTGCATTAGCTGTGCAAGTCTAAGGGAATATGGCAAATGGATTAAACTCCAAGTGAACAAGTTAGTAACATGCTGCCACATTAAAGAAAATGTTTGATACTAGAGCTGGTTGTATGAAGTACAGGTGAGATGCAGCTGAGCATAATGAAGCTGGATATTGCTTTTTTTCTTAGTGGTTCAGATTTTTAAGTGAATGGGATGAAGAATGCTTTTGGTGTAATTCTTGATCTGTATAAAGATACTTTTATTTAATTTCAGTTATGAGAAGTATAAAATTATGTCCTTTTTAGATCATCTGAATTTGCAAATATTGTAGTAGGCATTTGTGTACCATAGAATTCTTCATTTTTTTCCACCACCTAGAGACAGTGCCATGTTTTCTGTTTAGCTTGTCCCAAGCAAGAATTTGGGCAAAACCTTATCAGACTGTTTAAATAATTGATTTACAGAAGACATTTTCAAATAAGTTGCATCAAACAGATTAATTTGGTTCTCTACCAGCTAATCAAAAACTGCTTTGCAGGTGAGGTAAGGCTAGATGAGAGCCTACTTGGCCAAGAGCAGAAAAACAAACATATTATCAAGAAAAACAAAACAAAAAGATAAGTCTTTTCAGATAAAATGCCAGTTCACTGAAAATATTAAAAATCAGCTTTAGTTCTCCCCAGTTGCTGTCCTTCTCTCTGCTGTTCCCCCTTTGACCATGTACTAGTGTTACAGAGAAGGAAGGTTTTTGCTCTGTTACCTATACAGATCCTGATTTAGCATTGCACCAAAGGAGAACTGCTTAAGTTTTTTGGGTTTGGTTTGGTTTGGGTTGGGTTTTTTTTTCAGATGCAGTGCAGTTATTCAGGACAATTATCAGAAGGAAAAGTGAAAAAGAAAAAAATAATTACAGACCTGACAATAACACTCCATTCTCCTTTACTGCCCTGTTTAGCATAGAGGGCATTTCTGCTTAGCGCTAAATGACCAAATTCTTCAAAGAATGGGGTGGCAGGGAGTTTCCATGTCTTGATTGCTCAAACTACTTGTCCCAAAGTGACTTTCAACAGCATGTTCCTACACCAATTTTGTTAACTGTGATTTAAAAAAAAAAAAAAAAAAAAAAGAAAGAAATTGAAAATATGATGAAGTTACAACCAACAGAGGAAGGAGCTCACCGAATTTGGTAGAAATCTGAAAAAATATCTCTCAAATATGAACTGACGTCTGCATTTTACAGAGGTGTCAGTCCCATTAACTGGCTTCTAAAGGAGCTTCTGCTGATGTCAGCTGGCAGTTTCGCAGCCCCTCACTGCTGTTTTTTCTCTGTTGTAAGCCTGCTGTCACTGGGCAGGGGAGGAACGTTCCCTTCTCTGCCAAAAGTGGGAAGAGGGAAGGGTCTTGGCTAGTGCTATGAAAATAGCAATCCTGGAGTCCAGGACTTGAGCTCAGCCCCAGAGTGCAGGATGCAGGAGCACAGACGTATTCTTGTTGGCATAGCATTATTTTAATGTGACCGTGTCTCCAGCTGGGTACACGTGGGCAACTTCAGGTCCTGCCCTTCATTGTGACAGCAGCAAAGAGCAGTGATTCTCTCCCAGATTATTTATTCAGTCTCCTTAATCTTTTTCAAAATATACTTTTTCCTGGGAAACAAGTCAGGCACCAATGAAATATATACTCATTATAGTTTTTGAAATGATTTTGCTGTGGTTTGGGTTTTGTTTTTGTTTTTTTTTTCTCCTTTAAATGTTACTACTGATTTGAAACTCAGGCCTTCTTTGAATACTCTGGTAATTTCAAGGGTAATCTATCCTTAAAGCAAGTTCTGTGATACTTTTTCATTAAGAAAAAAGAAGTGCAAAACCCAAGATTTGACTCTTTAATGTTCTTGACATTTTAATAAATGAATGCCTAATTGCCAGTCTTCATGAATGTATTAGCTAAAGTGCAAAAGCTGAAATTCAACACTTTAACCTCTTTTCTGTTGATTCTTTGGTATAAATGACAATAAGGCAAACTAAGCAAATCCAAAAAAGATGGGGAAAAATCTTAAGAGATTATGGTTTCTACATTGCAGACTGAAAAACTTTATCTTGTAAAAACTGCTTTTTGAGGAGGATTCTAACTAGTTAGTACTAGTGCAAAGCTGTGGTGGAGAGTGGAGTCTTCTCATGAAAGATGGATTTTAAGGCGAGGTGTGTTTGTTACCTAATTGTAAGCTTCTCACCTATGTTTATTATGATACAAGTTAATAATGAAAAATAAGAATCCAATATAGAAATTAAACAAAATTTTTGCTATGTTTTAGATTTGTGTGTGTATGTATACATACATATAAATACACACTTGCATACACAAGCATGCATATGCAAATATATTAATTAAAATTCATATATGTATCATGCACTTCCATATTCATGGACATTTAGTGGTAACAACCAGATGATTTAAAATGTGATCTCTTTTATCTCATGTGTTTCTTCTTATACCTTGCCTCATACTCCATATTTACTGAAACTGTACTAAAAACTTGTATTTTTCAGGGGCAAGAATATTAGATGCATTTTTAAAAGCCACCGATCTTTAAAACATTTTATTTTCTTTTATTGCCTGATATTTTCACACATCGCATTTTCACATGCGAAATAAAAATTTTTTATATAGTAGTCTATGAGCCAGGTTGAGCAGCGTTGAGTCTTGAAGCAGATGTAGATGTAATGCCTGTCACTCCATAGTTGTTGAACAGCAGATGATTGGCTGGTATTTTGTTCAGCTTTCTTTTCACTAATCCAAAGGAGCATCGTAAAATACCTTTGAACTTCCTCAAGACTCTTCTCTCCTTGGGTAGCTGCAGGGCCATTTTTGACAACAAAGTGCCATGTACCCTGGTGGTATCATGTGCTGCTGCTGAGGTGCCCCACAAAACGTGTAACTTAAAGAGACTAGACTTGAGTAAATTGCATAAGGTTAGATTTTCTAGCTTTGTGTTATTCAGTAATTCACCAGCACAAGCAAAATTTTCCGTTCCCATCTGAGTGTTTCGATCCTGTTTGTGAGTAGGGGAGCAATCCACAGAGGAGGGTGTGCTAGCAGAGCGTTTGTTTCCTCTGTTTTTCATTACTAAAAAGTGGATCTTCACTGCTGTCCTGTGAGGGCCGTTGTGTGTGCATGCAGAACAGGAGAGACACAAGACCTTGAACATTTAAGTATTTATTTTACATGAACTGGAATATTTTACATTACATTTGGATGCTCAAATTCCAGTTTTTTGTTTGTTTTCATGTGCATGGAGTTTCAACTATAGCTTCAATAGGCTATGATGGACTATTAGAGGTCCTGGAAAAATAAATTCTAAATCTTTATAAGGCATATTCTGACTACAAGATTCTAGGACTTGGGTACCACTGCAAAGCTGCATTCTGATCTTTTCAAAGCCACCTAAATCCAATCAAATATGATTGGTTTTACCTCAGATGTGCTTGACTAGAGTTAAGTCTCCTAAACCTAACCTGGAGTGCTAAAGAAAGAAATTTCTATTTGCAGGTGACTTTAGAAAATAAGAAATAACATTCTCTTTGCAAATTACTTTTTTTGTTCTTTCAGTCTTTTCTGCCCCATGCCATCATGGAAAAATGGAGATAGGAAAGGACCGTATCTGATAAACAGAAATTTTAAAAAAATCTGTAATTTGTAAATTCAGTCAGTGAAAAAACGTAGATATATAAGTGGTAGCTTTTTTATTTAGTTTTCTTTTTCTCTATGCTAATCAATGAAGTCTTGAAAGATTAGGGAAGTTTCTTGTAAGAATTTGTTTCCATTTTCAAAACATTCTGTTACAGGGATATTTTTTATTATGAAAGACTAATGTGAAGTTTGTCTTCTTCGTCTTGAAGGTGATGGCAGGATCTCACTTCACTCCCCTTGTAGTTGCAGAGCAGCATTGGCAACTGTTAGGGGACATGTGAAAGCTCACATTATCATCTCCAGAATTAGCCCTCGGGTGCTTGATAAATTACTGCATTCCTTGGTGTTTGGCATAATGGAACCCAGTTAGAACTGAGTAGTTACATTCACCTGTAAAGCTGGTACGCGGTTCTTGAATTGTATTCAAACAATTTAGGGATTTCCTTCCTTTTCACTGTAAACAATATATTGCTACAAACACCTTTTAAATTATGAATATATTTTTTAGGTAATTTTGACAGTCTTTTAGAACTGCAGAAGTAGCTCAGACTACATGATACAGGATAAAGTGAATAAGATGCAAAGAGAGAAGTTGTCTTTGAAATTATTACTTAATTCTCATAACATTTCTTCAAGGTAATTATTAGCATAATGACATAATGTATCCAAGTACCCATCACTTACAGAAGACAATGTTGCTTTAACTGTTTGTTTTTGCTAGATGAAGAATCACATACTGAAACATGTCTTTCAGCTCTGGCTTGCTGATGATTGCTGGCTACAAGCAAACTTGTATTTAGGTATTCATCAGGACTTCGATCTTGAAGACCAGAGGCCATATTGTTTCAGTGTTATGGTTGGACATGGCAAGAGTCATTATTTCAATGTAGAGCTGGGCAGCGAGTTGGCAGTGTGGGAGAAATCGTTTCAAAGAGCAATTTTCTTGGAAGTTCAAAGAACAGGGGTAAGTAATTAATAATTTAAATCCTGGAGCTGATTCATCAGTAAAATAAGTATTATCAAGTCAGTTATTTTCTCGGATCAGAGGATGCACTTCCAGTTAAGTGATTTTAAATTTAAGATCAAGATTCATGGTATAGTTGTCTAAATGTGGGTGTCTGTTTGCATTGTGGTAGCTAAGCTCCTATTAGAATCAGTGAGTGGGGTACAAAGAATGATTGTGCTTGCCCTGAAGCAGATACTTTCTTCTAAAGGAGATATTTTGTGGTATGAATACAGAAAAAATAAATTGATTTTGATTTAAGTTGCAACTTAAAGCACCTCTATACTGTTATATAAACAAGTTCTTTCCTGAATGTCTAGATCCATACTACTAAGTGAACTGTACCAATGGTATAGGAATGTATGGATTAAAAGTATAGGCCTTCTCCAATTAAAAACATATTTACACAGTTTAGCACAAATGTAGGCTTGATCTGGTACGTTCAGGCTTTCAGGGATCTCCTAAAGATGTTTACAATAGCGAGAGCACTGGATCACAGCATTGCGTTAGCACAGCTTGCAAGGAGCAGGAGTCCTAGCACAGGTGTTGAATCAGCTCTTCTAAATCTCCTAATCTGTGGGATTCTGATGAGGTTTGCAGGTGCTTGCTTAGAACTCTTCCAGTTGTCTCTTCATGCTGATGAGGTAACAAAAAAGATTTTGTAATGGTGATGCTGTTGCTCCTGCACCTCTGAGAAGGAATGCAGTTCAAAAAAAAAAAATTGATTCTTCCTGAAAAATTGCTGGGCATCAAGGAGGGATTAATAATTCATAATGATTATGCATAAAGTATTTTCTCACATGAAACCTTCAAGAAATTATGATATGACTGTTCGACCAACCATTCAATGATCCTATTTATTATCAGTATCAAAAGCAGATAATATATAGTTTAAATCAAGTATAAAGATGGAGATTAGCTGGTTCTGTAGCTGATTTGATTTCTGAAGTATTTATTGTTAAATCTCAAAACTTATTGTTCTTTTACAACCTAACAATCTTAAGGGACAATTCTTTGCTTGTGCAATGATCTTTTGTCATTTGAATCGAGCAATCTTCTATACCGTTGTTGCACAAAAGACATTAGTATTTCTCCCTGCTGTGTTTTAACCTATCTGAAACCTCCAGGAGAGGCATTCAACTGAAATCCTGATTACAGTGCTTGTCTCCATATGTTGCATACATTCAGGTTTATTATAAACCACTATGTCAGTAGGATGCAAAGCTCTGCAGTCATTCTCCATCAGTGAAAAATCTTTTGGCTCCACTATTTTCTTTCTTCCTTCAAAACATAAATGCTGCTTTGAACATCTTCCTTTTCAGAAGGCTATCAAGAGCAGCATGAATGAGGTGCAACTTAACCTTATATAGATTATTTCAAGCCATAGAAAAAGAACTGGCATTTTTATATCCACAAAATTGAAGGTTGTCCATTAAAATTCTTCCTTTTGGAGGAGGACCATAATTGCAGGTGGAAATTCATTTTTATTCATAAATGATTGTGCAAGATTTATGACAGGTGTCATTTCAGCCGTTCTTACTTAAATGCAGTTTGTTTCTGTTTACTGAGGGTCATTAGGATCTTGTCTTTGACAAAGTTGTTGTTAACCTTAGCCTGTGCACATCCTTTATGTTTGATGTTTCTATAAGAATTCTATTTCTGAGAAGATTCTGTCCTTACACAGTTTATGAAAAGAAATGTTGAGGCGCAATAATATGTTCAAAGGTGCTTTTGAATTTTATACTGCCCATGTTGTGTGGGTTTTTTTACATTTCTTCTGAAAATGGCAGCAGTGTTAAATGACAGAAAGAATGCAAGGAAGAATGCAGGAAGAAATACCCCTCACAATATCGTTTCCCTTTCAGCTGTCTTAAAGCCGTATTTCGATCTGCAAATGCTTACAAAAAGGAGTCGACTGAGAAACTGCGAAATTCAGTGATCCTGATGTAATGAATCTATTCACGAACAATTATAGCAAGCAAACTTATGTTAAATCCATGTGCTAGAAATATCCGTATTTTCTTTCTATGAAACACACAGGCAGTGAAGTCCTCTCAATCATAACTAGAAATTGAATCATCTCCCACAAGTCCCAACAAACCTCTCTGTCTCACCTGGAACATCCTAAACAGTGCAAGACCAATTAGTGATGCTCAGCTGAAGTAATTTTTTTTTTTTAGTTTTTTTTTTTTTTTTAGTTTTTTACAATTTAGACAGTCTTCAAAAGAAAAGGCTAGCACGTTTTTTCGGATTTCTTACTAATTCTTTGACTCTTCAGGGTAGTCTTGTCAGTACTATGGGATGTTATTCCATGTTTTTTCAATGTTGTCTTTTATGTTACATTCTGAGTATTCTTCCCGCTCCTCAAGAAGTTCTTTCGAAAGGAAATTGTCTTGTCTCATCTGAGTCTTGGATGTGATTTTTAAATTAATGCAGAAACATCTTGATAGACGATTTGGATCTGGGGTCTTCAATTTTCTTCCACAGAAGGACAGAGAAGGATATTGCAATAGTATTTGGTAGCAGACAGAGGAAGGAGTGACAGTAATACATCTTACTGTCAGCTGAAGAAAAGTTGGGCTAACTGCTTGGGCATCTTAAAACTTTGTACTTGTTACATGGATGACAGAAGACCACTCCAGAAGCGGAATCTGCTTCACAAGATGGAAGAGCTTGTGAAAAAAAAAACATGCAGGGGGAAAATCGTCTGCTGCAGTGTCACTGAAATGCCTGCAGTTGTGTATCGTGAGGATTCATGGTTACATACTCTCCTCATTTATCTGGCAACTTTTAAACATGAAAGAAGGTTTTCCCTTCATGCTTCCAGCTGTGATGCAGATGCTGCAAGCTCTTTCAAATCCTCATACAGCTGAATAACCTAGTTTGATGAAAACATTTACTTTGCTTAGACAAAAAAAGTTGTTTAATGTGAGTTACTGCAAGAATTAAAATAGGCCAAAAGTTGGACTCCACTCAATCATGACAGAATAATCAAGAAGTTTTACTGCATGATTATTTTCTGGGCTTAAAGGCAAGTACTGCTAGTGAACTTCCCATTTTGTTCTGTCACTCAATGACTGATCTTGACAGACAAATAAACCCTGGAAATATAATATATAGTTGTTGAGGACAGGGATACGAATGTATTGTGCTAAGAGAAATGTCAGCAGTAAAATTGATGTTCCTGGAACTATACAAATTCCTCCTGTGAGGAATATACATTAAAAATAGCAACAAAAAAAATATTCACAAATGTAATAATGTTTCACTTAAATCCATGTCATGTGACTGTTACTGGAAATCCCAAACTAGTTTATAATGAATATAAATGTATGATGCAGTTATCCCATGTTTTCCTTTATCTTTCAGTTAACGTGTATCTGCTCCTGTGGACATTTTATATTTTCGTATGCAGTTTTAACATTTAGTTATTTTCCTAAGAGTTAACAGCAAACCTTTCTCTATAGTGAGATTCTTGATGCTGAACATGTAAGCCAGAAGGGCTCATTGTGACTCAGAATTGCTTGCTGATTATGTCTCTTCCTGGATAAATGCAAATGTAATTATTGGGAACAATCATGCATGCAAACCTGGAGCTTTGTTTCTATAGGATTCCCATTTCAGTTTTCTTTCCACAAATATTTGCCACTAAACCACCATGATTAAAATTCCTTAAAAAAGAAACAGTAGTTAAAACAAATGCAATTAATCAAATCATTTTCTGTTTTGTAAGCAACAGTGAATTCCTTTTCAATATTGTTTGATCCAGCCAATCTCTGTTTTCATCTGTGGCCATGAGCAGCATTCCACACTTATGAAAGAAATGAGACATAAGAGTAACATATCTTATAGTATCCTTAGTTCACCATCTTCCTGTTGCAGACTTTATTATTTCCCTCTAGACACTGTATGTTCTTTGGGATGATCTATATGCAGTGCCAGAGGAGTCTACAACCACATTGTTGATAATTAAAACAAAACAAAGCAAAACAATCACATAATTACTTTGAAGAAGTGCTTTACACAATATTCTTTCCTCGGCTTTGTATCTTTTTCCCTTTTTGCTTGATAGACTATCTCTGATTAAGTGTCTAGTCCTGGTTACTTTTTGATATCCTCTCTTCTATTCGTCTTTTTTAATTTCATTGTAATATCTTGTCATAGATTTTACCAGTTCATCAGTTTTAATTAATTTCTAACCCATTCATAATATTCTCATCTGAGAAAGATGAAGTTCCTTTCCATGAAACATACATTGTTTATTGTACAGATCCTTTCAGAACCCATACTGTTGACAGGTTTGGGTTTTCACCTCTTGTTTTTCCAGTAAAGATTTATGGTTTTAAAGTTTTCTTTTGAAAACTTACTCATGTAATGCTTCCCTCTCATCCCTCCTGTGCAGCTCAGATCTATGCAATCCCCTCGTTCCTACAACCACTCGCTGTTTGTTGCTGTATGCATATGTACTACTTCTTAACCTGTCATAACCAATAATTGGTTTGTAGCATGAAACGTAATGCTTATATTTCAAATCACCTACTTGCTTCTATGATGTGTAAAATCGCTGATAACAATGAGAGATCAAAAAGAAAGAACTGTGCAAAACTGCACTGACATTTTAAAAACCTACCTTTTCACCAAAATAAATGGACAAATAGCTCACATATTTTGAGCAGCTCCAAAAAGAGCCAAAATTAATTTATGTATTTGGGCTTTTATTCTGAGTCCACTGGACATAACAATAAACTCTCAGGATTTCAAAATCAGGAGCCAGCTGGAGAAATTCCTTTACATGAAAGTTCAAATAGCTTCTAAACAATTTTTTGCCACTGAACATCAATCGGTATTTTAGCAACATGCCTTTATATATGCTTAAAGTTGAGCATTCAACAAGCCACTGAGAATGTGAACAGTGATGTGTGCTGGTCAGTGGTGCGTATTCCTTGCATTCCCACTATATGGTGGCAAAGCTGCAAGGAAGCGTGAAATTAGCCCCATTTGAAACTCCTCCTTAGTGTGAAAGGTACAAGTCCAATTGAAGATTTTGGATTTAGAGAAAACTGAAGAAACGGGTTTATGATGTTTGGATTCAGGCAGCCGAAAAGAAGTTTAGTTCTTGGGTCTTCTTCCTGGAATGTAACACAAAGGTATTTTCTAGTCATTTTCCAGTGGCATTTTGAATTGATCCCGTTACAACTCAAGTTAGATGTAATCAGAATAGATCTTAGAGACTGTTTCCCCACTGGGACTTGGGCAGAGATTAGGTATCTTTCCACTCATCTTTCTATCACAGCTAACCTAACTCTTCCGACTGCCTGATTTCTGAGATGGTCAGAAGACTTTGGGTGTCTCAGTAACTCTATGGTCGAAACAAACACACTCATTGTTTCTAGGCATCTTTGGGAATGAAGGGGTGCATGAGAAATGGTAGTCTAAATCACCCTCTGAGAGTGAACAAAAGAATTCTGCATAAATAAACAAAATCTGGCGGAAATTAGGCAGTCTGAATAAGAAGTAATTATCATTTCTAGCTTATGAATCTATTAATTCTTCATGGTAAACTGAGAGGATGAGTGAAACAGGATTGGTTGATCATAATGTAATCCTTGTGAGTTACAAATAATATATTTAAAATGCAAAAATATTAAATACACTTGGCAATGCTATCTTAGTTTCATATTCTGTGATGATGACAAAGCATATATGAAACAGAATTGTATATAGGAATCCCTTTAAGAATGGAAGCACCACCATATGCTGATTTCAGAACTAATTTCTGAAACAAAAAAATAAGCAAAGTGAGTATCCTCCTTAAATTCAGGTGAAATGTTAAATGGCAGTTAAATTAGGCTAGATTTACAGGGTCATTAAAGATACTTATCAGTTTGTTACCAGGAGCACTCAGTTTAATTACACAATTAAGTTTTAGATTGTTTTCATTATGTACAGAAAGCTTATTACAATTCCAATTTAACTGGTCATCTTTTGAAATACTATTAGATTCTAATTCGTTTTCACACTGATGCAAAAACCCCATCATTCTCCAACACAAAGAAAGGTGCTGAGAACCATGCAGATTAATTGTAAATACATTTGTAAAAATTATTAATAATTCAACAATTCAGATACGAGATGAGAATCAAGGAATGCACCTGTATACTTTTTTAAAAAAGCAAGAGACTGTACCAATTTACAAGGCTATTGAACAACATCTTGTTTACATATTCTGTGTTATAAACACGACTAATATAAAGTATTGATTTTCCCAAAGCTACACCAATATTTCTAAAAATAGTACTATATTCTTAATATTATAAATTATTCTTATGGAAAGGGTAAAACCAAAGACTTGCATGTATATCTCTTAATATATTTATATTTATTTATAAATCCAAAGATTGAGATAGCAACTATGTGGTGTGAGTCTAGTTTTGTTATTGTTTTCCAGAGGATCTCATAGACTTGAATAAGGATGAAACTATAAAAGCTGTCAAGATGTCAAAAAAAAATGATAAAAAAATATCTATAAAAGATGTCAAGAATTTTCTCGTGAAATTTCGAATTTATGGAATTATATTGCCTTAGAATTTTGATATTTTCTTTTATGTTTTCAAAAGTTGGAGTTCCCTGTTATTCTCCGCTTGTGATTTCTTTGTAAGAGTCAGGCAGAAAAACAAAATCACAGACCAAGAATAATTGATTCAGAACTGAATTTTCTAGTCAGGAATGTCTCTTTTTGATATTTCTATTTAAAATCCTTTTTCAACTGCAAGATTCCAGAAGGTATAGATGACCAGAAAAGAAAAACCCCCTTATTATGTAATAACAAACTATATCAAAAGCAAGTCAGTGCCTTTGCTGAAGTAAACCAGTAGAGTTCCATCCACTAAGATGAATGATGCCAGCCTGATTACTATGATTGCTACTGAGAATCTGTCTCAGGGATGTGAAAATATGCTTGGGACAATCTACAGGTAGGAAACTGTAAAACATTTAAGTCACCGTCATATCTTGCTTTTCTTTATGGAAAAATGAGTTGCTACAAAACCACGAAGCTGTTGCTCAGGCATAGAGATGAGGAAGCACAATCTGTTCCTGACATAAGCCAAGGCTAAAAAATGCACTTTGAAATTTCACTGCTAGAGAATGACCACCGCTAAGCTGCTGGCCTTTGATTTTGTCCTTCTACCTCCATTCCTCTCACTAGTTTTTCCTACAGCCAATTTAAGCCATAACCTGCCTGTTCAGCAAGTCATCTTTCTTCTGTCAGATTTACATTAGCTTTAGGTTCATATTACAGAGAGAATGCTGTGGCCGTGAGTAGGCATCCATAACTGCGTTATCAGCTCATCTTGCAAGTAACTACTGAACCTACAGCGGTTTAGGAGAAATTAGGTGACCTATCAGTCTTCCTATAGGAACGCAATTCCCTGCAGCAGAACATTTGCTTCAAGTCGCACGTGCATGTAGCCTGTCTTTCTGGGACAGTGGTTTAATGCTTAATCCCAGTTATGCTGAAGTTTCTGAAAAGGCAGTCTGCCCAATGAGAGCTCTATTAAGAAAACCGTTTTTGCAGTTAGCTGCTATAGTGTCACAAGCATTACAAATTACAAGTAGATTAGATCAGATAGATATTTATTTCAGCCAGAACGCTGTTGTGTGACAGGAATTTTACTTATAACTGTGTCTCAGATTGTAATAGATGACTGAAAGGCAAAAGTTTCAAGCATGGCGGTATCCTGAGAAAGCCAGCATTAAAAACATGAACATATTAAGCATAGGTGTTATTTTCTAAAGCACTAAACACTGAACTAGCACCACTTCTACTGAAATCAATAGAAGCTTTCTTTGAAGTCGGTGAAAGTATAATGAGCCATTATTTGAGTCCTTTGAAAAATCTTACTTTTAGTGCCAGTGTGTCTCTTGCATACATATATGCTGAACCACAGATGTGTTTAAAAAACCCAACTATAACATCTTATTGAAATCATGAGATTACTGCACCATGTTTTACAAAAGAATGTAATTTTTATACTAATACCCAGTCAAAAATGTAAAAAAGAGTCATTTTAGGGCACTAGATGCAATTCCTTTGATTGCAGCAACTGCAGATCTTGAAGAAATGTACAAGATCTTTAGTCAGATCTGTTTTGTTTCAATAAGGTGGTTTTAATTGTATCTATCCATAGTTATGACAGTTCTATAACCTTTTAATTGTGACGTGATGAATTCCTTAAAGGTATGGCCAAATGAGTGAATCTGCCACATTTTCTAAGCGCAGATGGTATTCATTCCTTCACTCTCTCAGAAATTATCTCACTGAACCTTTTGCACAGTTTTCTGGAACAGAAATACACCTAAGCTTTGGAAATTTGTGGGTGAAATTTCTGAAAACTCTCATGCTTTTGATGAATATCAGATTTCATTGTCATTTCATTTTCTCTTATGTAATGTGAATTCAGAGTGAGAATGTTTTCAATATACTTTATAAATGTCTTCTTAAAGTTTTGCTTTTTAAAAAAAATAGTGCTATATAATGTAAAATATTTTATCCTAAAATAACGATCAGAATTTTAAAATATGGGAAAGCCAAAATATGTGCATTTTTGATTCAACTATTTTGGAATTTCAAAGAGTTTAAAAAAGCACATTGGTTTAGCACAAGTAATTCTATGTGGAAAGACTGTTGAAGAAGATTGTGCAGGCTGTCTTCAGAATTAAGGGGTTTAATTTTGTGCGCCTCCTAGTACACTCTCTGTATGTGGGCTGAGATATATTTCTCAGTACAACCATAACAATTCTGGTTTCTCTTATCATCTGCACATCCTACTTGGAGTTTTTTTTATGCTAACAGTGGAATTTTCAAAAAAGCTTATTCTTGACCTAGCTGGTCCCGTATTAAGGCTTTTACCAAACTCGTGTGTTTTGGTAACTACATTGGATGCATTAAGAAACCTTACTCCTGTCATGCCTGTATGATTTAACAGCTTGTAAAAAGCTGCTGTATAAAATGCAAGAATCTGTGTTCCAAACTGTCTGTTGTTGGTATAATTTTTTTTCCTTACCCTCACTGTATTTTAAATGCTCTAGTACATTATTTTATTTCTAATGCATAATAAAAGCGCAGATCATTTAGGTCCATATGTTTCAGGCATTTAAGTTCTTTTGACAAGTCCTACAAACTTCCTCCCATTTTTTATAGATGCCCAGACTGACAGAAAGACTAAAAAATATTAAATGTAATATGAGGTGGGTTTTGGTCTCAGAAATAAGAAGAAACAAGTATCAATGACAGTTGGATGATATTAAAGTGTTATTAGTTCAAATTGGCAACCCTAGAGTCTCCTGTTAATATTGTTGAAATATGGGCCAGTAATTGATTTCTAGGGAAAACTCTTACAATTAAATTCAATTATTATGTTAATCTGCAGTTTAATAGAGAATGACAAGCAAATAGTTTCATGTACATTTAGCCCATTAGAATTCCAGTCCCCTCCTATATACAATTCACTTTCTTAAGTCTTTATGAGATCATGGACTTTGTTGAAAAGTCAACTCCTTTAATAGGGAAAAGTGCTCAGTTTGGGGTGTTTCTGGTTGTTCAGTTTGAGATTTTTAGTCACTTAATTTTGATCTGCATATGGCTAAGCTTTTATTTTATTTTTTTTACATTAAATGACAACAGACAAATCTTGAATAGCTCAAAAGCGCTTTGCCGTTAACTTTAATAGATTTTTTGGGGTTATCACTAAATTAAACATGCTAAATGCATGCACTATTGTTATTGGCTTGTACCTATATTCATTGGTAGTTAACTATAAAAAAGGAAAAAGACTAGAACCTGATGATGATGTCTCTTTTATAATGTGCGAAGTAGATTCTGTTTTTACTGAACAAATAAAACTTTGTTCTCATCATGTTATTTTACATGTAAAATAGATGACTTGTCTCTGGAAAACAATATTCCAAAAATATATTCATTAGATTAATAAAATAATGCTAATTTAATTTTAATGGAAATAATCCCTTATTCTAAGCAAAGTCAAGGTTATATTAAGATTTTAGCATTTAGTATATCGATGGCATATTATTTCCACACAGAGGCATAGCACGTATTTTAACTCAAAAGTGAATAGGTGAATAATAGGAATACAGTGTGCAATATGTGTACTCTCTACATATGGATATGGATGTGGTTCTTGCCCAAAGGCTTTGCTGTCTGGTTATTTTTATCATTTATTTTTAGAAAATACGTGTTGAATTCTATATCATGAGTATAGTGAGAAATAGTGTCTTTGTTCCCACTTACATGTAATAAACCTTTACAGCCCGTCTTAGAGCAGTCGTATGTATACATCTAAAAAGTAGTTGATGGAGTAGCAGGGAAAATGTGTAGTTTAAGCAATAAAGTGTAATGATATTGTCTACTTGCCAGTTGCTTTTTGGAAAATAAACAAGCAAAATCATCTATGTGCCAAATTTGTATTCATTTAGAATAGATGAGCAATATTTATTTCTGTATTTTGGCTGATCAAAAACACTAGAATTCCTGCTCAACCGAACATAGCTGAGTCCAGAATGCATGAATATATTGCATATAAGTGCTGTAGATAAGGAAAAAGTGAGGTTGGTCTTCATGCAGGACAATAATTAAGCACAATGGAGCCAGGCATTAGCTGAATTTTTGAAACTGTAAGCCTGATGTGGCATTAGGAACAACAGCACTAGAGTTCACTAAAGTGAACTCCATTAAAAGGAGTATACACTGTGTCATCTTTCTGTGTTGCCCTTACATGAGCAACATCACTCATTTGTTCCTTAGAAACTTTATTTGCTAAGGAAATAAAGGAAATCTTCAGAAAAGGAATACTGATTGAAAAGGTTGGTAACTGACCACCCTGGTTCTTTAAAAATTATGTAAAATGGTATTTTTTTACTATGAATCATTGTTGATCTCAGAATGTAACATCTCAACTACAGTCATTATTGGTAATCATGATTTTAAAGAATTTTACTGAAAAACATAAACAAGTGGAACCTTTATTTCTTAGACAATCCCACGTCCCACGTCAAAGTAACATTAAAAGATTGTATGCCTTGAAAAAAATCGATAGGTACTACATTGGACAGCTATGACAGAACTTCAGCAAATTTAGCCTCCCTGCTAAAGCATTTCAATAAAGACAAGAGGAAATGGCCTCAAGTTGCACCAGGGGAGGTTTAGACTCGATACTAGGAAAAAATTTTACACGGAAAGGGTTATTAAGCATTGGAACAGGCTGCCCAGGGAAGTGGTTGAGGCACCATCCCTGGAGGTATTTAAAAGATGGGTAGACATAGTGCTTAGAGATATAGTTTAGTGATGGGTTTTGTCAGAGTTAGGCTGATGGTTGGAATGGTTGGACTAGATGATCTGAAAGGTCCCTTCCAACCTAGGCAATTCTATGATTATGTGATAGTCCAGTAACCACAAAAATCTATGGCATATCTGGATTTATTTAGAAGCATTTGGACTGCACAGTCCCTGGAGCAACCAGACTTCCTTCTGGCTTCAGCCTGCCTGGGAGACCCACAAGTCTGTGCCAAAATCAGAAGGCCTGTGATCTGATGGGCATGCTTGCTTCCTTCTGGCTTCATACTATGGCTCTGTGTGGCCAAGGACCCCTACACATAGAAGGCAACTCAAGAGTAGAAGTTATCTTTTTCTTCCTTGTAACTCCTTCCAAGCAGCCAGTGTCTGGGCTGCTATGGTGCCGATTACCCACCAAGGCTTTGTGCTTCCAACCATGTCATAGGCCAGTGACTACACATGAAATGGTCACCCTTACTGTTTGTTGCCCAGGCTCTGTCTCTCACTGTACAGATATTTGAGGTATATTTATGCCCTCCTGTCTGAGTGGCAATCAGGAAGTCCCTCTTGTAGTCTTTTTTCCCATGCATTCATTCTCCAGTTTTAGCATTTACTCAGCTCTTGACTTGGGTACCTAACAGCCATGAACCAAGTTTAAAGCCCTTCTTGTTAGATTAGCAGATCTGTTCTCTACAGATCTCTACACATTCGCTCCTTCTCACAGAAAGATTCATTGTAACTGATGATCATAAAAGCTGGTTTTGAAATTAATTGGCCTGTCATTGAGCATATTTGTAAAGTCTCTTCTCATTGTTAGACAGAATCCTACATCGGTCTTTGTTTTAGAGTACTGAAGCAACCTGTCCCTTATCCTCTCCCTGTTGTAAAAACTGATGGAAGATAAGCATGAAAGAAGCCTTTCTGTTTTTTCCATTAAGAGGTAATTGACCCAAGCCTTCAATACTAATTACCTTCTGTGGATTACAAGATGTGTGCTTAGTCATGGAGGATATTAATTGATGTGGATAGCAACAACAAAACAAAGAAAGAACTAAGTTCCTCAAGCCTCATATTATTAGTTAACTGCAGGATCATGCAGGGATGGAAGTGTCAAGAGTTTTGTAGATGGTAGTGAAAGGCCAACTACTGACCAGCTGAAAAGGCTGAAGTCTTGCCCCAGGGTAAATATAGGGACTTCATTTCATTCTGAAGGCCACAGTAGAAGGGCACTTACACACTCTAGCCAACACCTCCTGCTCCTAGATGCAGGCCCTCTTTTCCCATAGTTTAGCTTCCTGGGCTCTCTTTTTTCTACCACTCTGCCCTACCCAGCCTTCTTACTCCCCTTCAGGAATCTCAGTCCCCTGCAGTTTGTGCACAGACAAGGTTTCAGCTTTGTATCACTGATTTGCTGAGAAGAGGCAGAAATTTCATTAGCAAGAAGGAGAACTGCGGCCTGCTCTTAACCTTCCCCTTCTGCTTTTGGAGCAAAGAGGCTTGCTTACTTGTACATGAGCTACTCTGCTCAAGGGGACCCAGTGTGGAGGCATGAACAAGACAGGCAGAGAGCACGTGCTCAGGACTGCTCGTGACTGGTGTTAGAAGTATGTGATATAATGCTAATTAGTGCATAATGATATTAATATCATGTGATATTACCTGCATTTACAGTGTAGTGCTAGCATGGTAGCGTCATGCTGGCCACCACAAGTCAGCCCAAAGAAGCAGCTGGAACGTCCATTGGTTCCGCAGAATAGTTCCAATGGACCCTGTGATCAGGAGAGCGGGAGCTCCAGGATACTAAGACAGTCTGCTAAACAAGGAGGATAGATCAAAGCTGAATTATTTCTGGGAAACAGAAAACAGCTAATTCTTTATACTTTGACACGTCAGGCTTAAACGTCAGTCTACATCCCCATAATGTTCAGAATCTCCAAGGTCAGAACTGGAAAAACTTGTCTGGAACAGTGCAAGCCAAAGACAGTCACTATACCACATTTGCTAACGATTTGAATTTTCATACGTATATGAGCTGTGTAAATTAATGTGGCTTTTGGGGTGTAGCTGTACGATGGGAAAATATTTTAATGCATATCTTAAGGTTAATAACCTTGTAGATTCTCATCTACCTCTACTTACAATCCACAAGAGTTTTGTGATAAGCTAGTAGTAGAGCTAAGCCCAGAAAAATCTCATTTCCCATCAGTAAGGAAGATTTTTTTAAAATAACCTATTGCAAGTGTACAGGAAGCTTATTCTAAAGGCAAGAACGAAAAGGGACAGTGCTCTGTACTAGTGTTAATGAATGGAGATGGGCCTTTTCACAGAGGTGTCTGAGAACTTGTTCAAAGTCATTAAGTAAATGCCATAGGCAGGCTTTTAAATTTATACAGCAAAACCCAAACAAATTCTGTTGTAAAGAAAAAGCTATTAGTGTTTTGTAAGTATAAACCTTATATTTGAACTGTTTATCACAGTGAAAATGCAGCATATTCTGTTTGTCTAGTATTTGTCTGCAAATAATTTCCAAACCAGTTCTGCTATTTGCAAATATTGAATATTTGTAAAATACCCCAGGCTAATTATTTGTGAAAAGTTCATTTTAGTATTCACCATTTCTGGCTGAGCAATTAGATGCTCACCCATTGGGGGAATCTAATTTAATATGTTTTAAAAATTGCTTTGCTGAGTCAGAGCTCAGCTAGTATAACATTTTTAATTGGAAAATAATAGAGAATAAGTTATGACTGGTGCTTAATGCCACCTTATAATTACTGAATAAAATGTAGGGATATTTAAATGTCCTTCTAATTGAATATCAATCACTGAAATCGTTTTAAATGCCAAATAATATGATCTTTGAACACCAATGAGCAAAATAATTTATTCAGAAATAATATACATCTTTGTCATTGTTGAGCTGATTATAATACTAATGTGTACTAATAAATTAATTTAATTCCCAGCCCTTTCAAAACCCTGTATAAAATGTCATATCTGTAACTCTGAAATGCTTATTTTAGTAACTCTACAATTTTTTATTAATAGTGGAATGAGGAAACCTTTACAATTACTAAATACAGAAGTTTTATGTTATACTAAAACTCTTTAAAAAACAATTAAAAGGACAATTTTCAACTTAAGCAGGTTTATTAATGCTTTCAATCTCCTCTAGGCCATTCTTGCGTTAAAACCATTTTTTGGAATTTAAAGAAACTAACCAGATAGTAAACACGTAAACAAATGTCTAAGCATGAGGCAACACTGCAGCTTATGAAATATCAATGAAAGCAAAGAAATGGTCCCTTGGCAGAAAAAAAAATAGCGAAGATTTCATAAAGCGCAAGGGTATCATTTTTTCAGTGGCTGGTAAGGTGAGGTGAGGAAAGGCTGGAGACAGGTTCTGATGTTTACTCCTACTGAAGGCAGTGGGCTTTTTGCCATGAACCATGAATGTCATCAAGCTTTTTCATATTGCATCATCATCAGAAGCACTTTCGTGTGTCTTTAGAATCCGTCATATACCCAAGTTAGCTAGCCTTAAAACACGTGTAAAGAAGAAAATTAATTGACTTTTTACTATAAAGCTTATTGAGAAGTTTAAGCAGAACTTCTGCGTTGTGTTAGTAAAACAGAATTTTTTCTTTCTAACCTGAAAGGTGATCAAAGAATTGGTATATATATATCTACCAACATATAATTGGTGTATATATAGCACTGTCTAGCAAGTATCAGTGCTAATTAATGAGTGATAGTTATTACTTCTTCTTATTAAATTACATTAACTAACATAGTGCTGCACTGGCGTGTCACCCAAGTCTACAAATGAAAAAATGTTGCAAAATGAAAAAGACGGTCTACAAAGTTTAAATCAGATGGAGAGGTCAAGTAGGCAGATAGCTTTCTTGTAATTAGATTGCAATCACTAAACATTTAGGCACTGTTACCAGCACATTTGCTGGAAATTATGTCAGCAGTCATTAACTGGTCAGGTCTAACCAGTTTTCCAAAAGCTTTGAAACAGTCAGATTTGGCTTGCTTTGTTCTGTGTTTCATTTTGTAAGGGATGGTTTCCAAGAATATGATCTTTATTTTCTGGAAGAGTGACCCGAAATATAGAAGACCTCCAGTTAGCGTCTATAGCTGACAGATCTGATACTGACCTTCATTCAGAAGTTTTTGACAATTTTAAAATATAATAATACAAAGCAGTACCAGTGTTGCCAGCTTAATGTCTTCTCACAAAAACGTGTGTGATATATGATAAATGACAATAATGGTTGTTCTCTCAAAAATCATGCTTTTTTTCTTTTTTCCCCCCAGTCTAAAACATATATGTGCAGTTGGCAAGGGGATACCCTGTGTTTCACAGTCGACTTTGCTCTGGGATTTACCTGTTTTGACAGTAAAACAAAGGTAAGAGAAAAAGAAAAGAAAACACAGCTCTCTCTTGCTTTACTATTATTGACGTTACCATTAACTGATTTTTTATGTTGATCAGTAACAGTAATTTTTTACGTTGATGTCGAGTATTTCTTCCTCAAACATACTGTACTTTTTATTTATACAGCACTACTGAAATGTAGTCCGTTTGGGACTAGAAGGGCACAATTATGCTTGTGCCTTAACATGTAAAGATAAATTTTGGAGAAAGATATAAAAAAAGTAATTTCCTTTTCAAGTAATAAAAGCAAAGCAAGGTTATATTTAGCAGAGAACTTGGTTTCTTAGTCATGAAGAAACGCCAAGGTTTTTAAAAGATCATCAGTCATGAAAAAAATTGTGTCACCTGATCCTATTTGTTTTGAAACTATGGATATAAAATAGGATTAATTATTCTTCCATCATGAGAAATTTAGGCCATGTCTAAAATAAACAGAACAAGGGCAAATGCATTTCAAAGTCATAATCTATAAGATTAAATTCACTTATCTTGCAAAACAGAGTGGCTATATATAAAGTGCCTACAGGGGATGGTTTATGATACATGCCAGTTTCCAAGTCCTCTCTTTATATATTATTTAAAGTGATACTTTAAATTATTCTAAATGGACTCATACAATTGTTTGCCAGTAGAAGTAAACATACACACAGTATTTGTGCCTCCATAGAGCTGTCCTCTGAAATATGGTCTTCAACACCAAACTGAAAGGATTATTTTAATATATATTAAAGAAATTCAGTCAGTCATTCTGAGTTAAGAGGAGATAATACTGCATTTTGAAATATTGACACAGGATACAGTTTTTGTGTGTTGATATTTTGTGAGTTTTGGGCCAAAATGCACAAATCTTTGTGCAGAGAAGTAATGACCAAGATCATTATTTGAAAATTTGGACTAATTGCATTAAGTGTGCTATCCTATGAGGTGGCATAAAATTTCAGGAAATACGTTTCCTTAACCTGAGCCATAATTAAAATCCTGTTCCTACTGCATTCAGTAGAACCAAGATATCACCTATAGAAAGGATAGGACTTTGAGCCACAGTGCCTACCTTCAGTATTGATGAGGAGGAGGATTTAGATCAACCTTTCTTGCTTACCTAAACAGAAATACAGAATAAAGTCAGATAGATTGATTCTGTCATTAAACTGTAAAAATTCTGGAGAGCTCAAGGCATTTATTGTGTGAGAGATGGTGATGTCCTCTGCATCCTCAAGCCTGAGTAAGGCAGCAACGTGTGGCTTCCGCAATACTTCTTACTTCCCATAACTGTCAGCTGGAGCTGACTGTGTTGCCCAACACTCAGGGATTTTTCAGTATATTTCCTACCAACACTGAATAGATTGTTGAAGTGGTCAAGCAATTAACAGTTCATTAGGGACGCGGCAATTTTGCTGAAAAAAAACTTTTTTTTCCTTGGAGATAATGAATTTCAAATTAAAGTCACCTATTGATGCAAAGAATGGTCTTACACCGCAGCAGGTGTTCATACAGGCTTATTAAAATGAAGGCCAGTCCCCCGTCTGCCCTACAATTTTAAACCTGGATCTCAAATTCAGGCCAACCAGCTCATGTAGTCATTAAAACATGTTCTACATTACAGTCTGTAAAATAAAATTAAAAGGGCCTTCTTACTACAAGTGACAAAACAAAAAGAGAAAGAACTTCTGCTTAGGAGTTTAAGTGTCTTTTAGAAAGCTCTTCTCTAGAGCAGTTTTGGGGGATTCTTAAACTTACTTGAGAGAATTACTTCACTTCATACATGTTCTGTTCCACGGGTCATCATGGGCTTAACTCATTCAGCTTTTACCATTTTGGGCCCTTCACAGACATACTCTTGTGGCCTGCTGCTGCTTTATATCTGATTGTAGGGATTTTTTTTACTGCTTGGCTTAGTTGGTTCATCTTCCCTATCCTGTGCCTCCAGCTGCTCATCAAAGATGAAGGGATCCCAAAGTGTGCATTTTCTTCCACCTTCCAGAGCCATTTACTTCTTTTCCTTTCCACTCAGTGTCGACTATTGGAAGAGATGATGACTCCAGCAATGACAATTATTGCTAAATTGTTCCTTAGTTTTTGTGTTATCTCCACCCTAGCAGTTGTATTATATAGCGAACATTCCTCTAACCTATTTAGATCCAAACTCATTTAAGCTTTGAATACTTTTCACATGGTTTAATTAGGCCCTCTGGACCCAGTTAAAAATCTGTTCATGAATGTAAAGTTTAAGCACCATCACAATGCTGTAGCATAGTTGGGTTTTTCTTCATCTGTTATATTTATCTAAGGCAGTGACGTTTATTTCTGCGGGGAACCAGGAGATGGAATCAGGCTTTTTGTGCCTTCTGTAAACAATTATTTTTGTTTATAGGGCATTCCTTTTCAAAGGGTAGGGTTCTGAAGACCACTGGTCTACATGAAAAAATATTTTGCAATGAATTATATCGGAAAATGGAACATAGCAAACTTTTTTCTTTGTCTGCTTATGAAATAGCCTTCAAAATATTTAACTTGTGTTTCCTCAACAGCGTCCAGGGACTGAATCACATTTCAACATGTGCATAGAATTTTCGTTGAGATTACAGGCATTAAGGAAACATCAGTAGAAAGTCTGGATGCAAGTTGCTACCTTGTGTTTTTTTAAAATTATACATTTTCAGGCGATCAATAGAAATTCTTCAAATAAATATGGAAAATGACATTCGTTACAAAAATAATTTCCCAGTATTTGTTTTTAAAAAGTATCTCCATAACTATTAAAAAATACCTGTCCATCTAGGATTTGCCAACAGTAGTAAGATGCCATGCATAAACCTGTAGGAGACCAAGAAGCCTAGAATTCTTACGTATTTTACAAACTACTGTAGAGTATATTTTTTGCGGTTTGTGAGACTGCATTCAGTAATAACGCTTTTGCATTTCTATAGCTTTTATCTGAGGATTTCAAACCACGTTACACACATCAGTAATTTCAGCTTTGCAACATCTCTGTAAGACATTATTATCTGTGTTATGCAGATGAACCAGCTGAAATCTGAAAGATCGAGATACAGTGTGGAATAATGTTCATAGTGAAACTGATATAAATATCACCATGGATCTTTCCACAATTAAGATTTTGCCATGGATTTTGATATTATGTAGGCAACTGAAGCATTTACATTTCAGAGAATTTCGACATAGCTGTTTAATTAGTGAATATTAATATTGTATATTTTGCTTTCATATGTGATACCGAGATGCTAATTTTATTTGCTCTGCAACCAACCTGTTATCATGCGCTATGTTTACTGTGCTAATGCTTTATACTGATACATGAACATTGATCATCAGTCTATAGTTCTAGGTAAGGATATGTGTAACAGAGTCATTAATCAAATTTCTTTCTCTTTAGAATGTGCTGTGGAGGTTTAAGTTTTCTCAGCTCAAAGGCTCTTCAGATGATGGGAAAACAAAAGTAAAGCTGCTTTTTCAGAATCTAGACACCAAACAAATTGAGACAAAGGTAAGCAACATCCTCTTTCTCAGTTTAGTAAGAAATGGAATGGAATTACTATCAAGGCATCAAAAATTCCATTTACTACTGCACATGGAGATGGTGAACTCCACGTCACAGTTTGTCTTTTTTTTCCTATTCTCTAGAAACTCAAGAAACGGAAGTGAATGTAGTTATCATTGGATTTATTGCACTGTTTGTATAAGCCTATTACCGAATTGTTTTATGATGATGTTTTACAATTGCAGAAAGATGATTGCTGTGAAGTTGTTTAGCCAACCCATAATAAATATAATATCTAAAAACTGCTTTTAAAAAGGATAGAGGAAAAATAAAACTATTTAAATGTTAAATAAATTTTTAAGTTGCTATATAGTAGACTTAAAATTTTAAGCAAAAATTTTAAGTTAAAGTTTTAAGTTCAACTGGGATTTGGTGGACAAAAGCCAATGAAAACAAAAGAAAAATAACTGAAGATCTCTGAAAATTTTCAAATGCTCTCACTTGGGGTTGTATATTACCTATCCTCCTAATGTTTAATAACCTTCCTTGGTTATCATAAAGTTACAACAAATACAATATGTCTGTCTTTGTACATCTATATTAGTAAATTAGTATTTCATCAGCAACATAACTTGAGTTTTCTCTTGGCTCTACTGTAAAAGATATTATAATATCTGTTACAAAGGTATAATAGTATAACAACTTGAGAGGTCATTATAGTATTAGCAGGTCATTTCCACTTCCTTTCTCACAGTCCTGCTTGGAGACAGGAAAAGACAAATGTCATCATTTTATACATGATCATCTGTCACAGAGAGCTCACGTAACTTGTTCCAGGTCAGACAGGAGGATTGTACTGGTGCAAAACCCATAATCTGAATATCTGAATCTGTGTATTAA
This sequence comes from Larus michahellis, assembly GCF_964199755.1. NCBI lineage: Eukaryota > Metazoa > Chordata > Aves > Charadriiformes > Laridae > Larus > Larus michahellis. Next base: position 110,902,156 of record NC_133898.1, read on the forward strand.
ATGATTAGGTAATTCATCTGTGTGATTGGCCAAGGGCCCTCATTCCATGCTTGCAATGGAATTCCATTGCTTCAATACTGGATCATTCCTCTTTCTGTTGTGGCAAATAATCTGATTTCTTAAAATTTATTTTTTTTTATTTCTGTGCTCACTTCAATTGTTTTTAATTGGGTTTACTCGTATTGTACTCTTTAGATTAAAAAATTGTAAATTTTAGCGTTTTTATGAAAATTTGATTATCTGTAAAATAATGATAAAAATGAGTCCTAATGATAATTTTGTAGCAAGTTGTGTCCAGGAGACTGATTTTTTTAAAATACTAAAAATTATTCTTTTGCATCGCTCTAATGAAAACACCTTGTAGTTGGCAGAATTTTTGTCAATATTTGTGAGATACCTTGAAATTACCAGGTGGAAGATGATATATGATCGGTTCATAAAGAATTATAAGTGTGTATGCACCTAAATTTACATATGTGTTGTAACTTTTGAAAGAGCCTAGGAAAAGCTCATTAAAGGCCAGAGGAAAGGCTGATACTAAGTAGCTAAGGATTTATGAGGATTTCAGTGAGTATACCCTTTACCACTGCCTCTGCACAGTGCAGCGTACCCACCAGGATTTCACCTTAAATGGGTCTGGGATACAGCTGTGCAGCCTCTCCACTTCGGATAAGTGGCGTGTATATTCAGGTATATGCCCACCGCTTGAATGGTATTATTTCCTAGAGTTCAGAATTACAGACTAGTCGGGAAATAACAAACATTAATCCCATAGTGTAGTACAGTATCCGCCTCAGTTTATTGAACTGAAAGAGATTTCACTGAGCCAGATGGTGCCGTACGGTGAAATGCAGCCAATAATGAGAAACGGAAAATGTCATCAAATAATAGAAGTTTCATTTTTCCTGAGTAAATGAGCCACTACATGTGAAATAAAGCTTGATACAGATGACTTATGTTCACTTGGCAGTAAACAGTACAGTTAAGGTTGGAAAAGAATTTTCCAGATTATCTCTAATTTTATATGCTTATAAATTCTTAGGTAAAAAAAAAATCGCATTTGGGAATTTTATTTTCACATCTTGGTTACTACCTAGAGACGATGTTTTTTCTCCCATAAATTTTAAGCCAAGTGCTTCTTCCTGTGCAGTTCAGTTTTAGGTGAAGAACAATACATTTTTCCATTTAAAAAATTTTCTATTCGAAGGAGCTAATAAGGCCTAGATTCTTGTCAGTTATTTCTCCTTTAGTTCCTTTGTATTCCCTACAACGTCCCTTCATAGTTTCCCATTTCAGTACTTCCCTGAACTTACCCTGCCTTTAATACTTCCAGTAATAACTCCGCTTTGACTCCTTGAAGTCCCCCAAAAGTCATTGCAATGCATTCATACTACTGCCAAGTCCCAGCATATTTTTATCCAGCCTTACAATAGGGAAAAATTTGTTGCAGCTGGTTTGTGTGTATTACCAGGTTAGAAAACCCACATATAATGGGTAGCCAAGGGACCTCTGCCCCAGCTGCTGGTCAAGGCAGGGAAGGACGATGCTCTCCCTGCCTTCCCTTGCCTGCAGGGTGGTAACAGGACCTCCCAGTCCCTGCCAACAACGTGTGCCACACTTCTATAAATTCAGCTCCTCTGAAGGGTCCACCACTTCAACAAATAGGGCAGAAGTTACACACGTGCACAAATATGGGATTTTACCACTTCATTTCTGTAGGAAGTCAGACTTATTTTTTCAGAAAGCAGACTTAAAAATTCTGCAGCATAGCATGCAAATTGATCTGTATGAAGGAGTAGCTCTGCGACTATTTTGAAAGGGGGAGGAGAGTGGTTCATTATGAAGTATTCCTGGATTGTGGCATTATTGCAGAGTTTGTATGGGCTGTGGACTCTTCCTTGGATCAGCGGTTTGGAATTCTCTGAGCTGGAGATGCCTTTTTGTGGGGAGCTTTTAAACCTGTGTGCTCTTCAGCCAGATGGAGCATGTTGACTACACATGCAGCTCTTACACATAAGAATTTCATATGCAAAAAGATACTTGCTTTTGTCTTTTCTTAACTGTTACAACTAAAATAAAGACATGAAAACAAGAAAAAAAAAATCTCTGAATACTTTAATAGTAGGAGACAGCTGAAGGCATGAAGGCAAGTAATAATTCATAGTTTACTGTGGAAACTGAGGAAATAATAAATGAGAAGAATAGGTTACATACTTTTTTTTTTTGCTCCGGTTATTAAAAATATGACATTGCATCCCACATTACAGCTAAGATCAAGGGGTTATAAACACAAACCAGACCATGGAAGGATGGTGGCTGAAATATTTTTAAACGTTAGTTTTTGCAGCATTTAGGAACTAGTGGAAGTTAGGTTTGAGAAGTTCAGGTTGATGGGTAAGATTGCAGAGAAAGAAAACATAGCAGCTTTTTTTTTCGTTGGTTGGTTTTTTGTTTTTAAAAAAAGGGGATGAAGGAGAGACAAAGAGACTTACAGACCAGTCGGCCTAACTTTTTAAATAAATAATTTGTAATTATAGAGAGAATAATAAAGTGATTGATAGGAAACTATCAAGGTGGATTTTTGAGAAGAGACTATAGCAAAATTGCCTCATTTCCATTTTGTGACAGGCTAACTACTCTGGAGGGAACCAGTACGTGTGATCTGTCTTGAATTTGTTAAGGTTTAAACATAGTCCTACATGATATTCTCATAAATAATTTTGGTCAATGGTACCTAAGTTAAGTTACCATAAAAAAAGTTAAGAGTGATTGAAAAAGAAATTCTAAAAGAAGATTCCATCATTTGCTTGCAAAATTGAATAGTATAACGTACCCAAATTTGCCTGATCTAGATTCATACCTCTTTAATTTCCTGTCTGATGGAAGTTTGAAGCTGGAGCATGCACAGTGAAAATTATATCTTTATATAATATAAATTTTCCAAGTAAATTTTCCAATGAAAAATGCAAGCAGATTTCACAGGAATAGTAAAAAGCAACCGCCCGATGTAAAACTCATAGTCCTACCAAATTTCAGAGTCTCGGGAGTGAGTAAACCATTTTGGCTAAAATTTTCTTTTAAAAAGTAATCTGTTGAGGAAAACTCATATGGTAAATATCAGCCAAACTGTTTTATATTTGGCAAATTGTATATAGCTTGTGTACCAGAATACAGGATCCGGTACTGAGAAATTACAAGTAATCCTAATAATAGTAGATATTCTTAACCAACATGACATGTATCCAGCATTTTCAAAGTTGCTGTAAAAAATAAAAATTAAGATTACTACTTCCAGGATTGCATTGATGCTTTATCTCACTTAGCTAAACTATAGCTACCCGGAAGATAAGATTTCTTTTTCCAAGCATATTTTAATTGTGCATTTCCCTTTTCTACTCATCTTCTTCTTTTTTGTTCGTTTTGTACTCTGTGGAAAAGAAAAGATGGAATTATATTTTTAAAATTCATTCACCCTGGGAACGGAAAGAGAGTTTATTTATCTTTCTTTACTAAATTTGTTCCCTTACTAACTTGGCCACAAATATTTAATTCAAAAAGGAAAGAAAAGAAATCATAGTGTCGCTAGACGATCGTAAGCTGTATTGAAGCTTCAACTAAATGTTACTGGTCACATACACTTCTTTGTGACACATATACCTTAAGAGCCCTGCATGTTTAGCTGAGTGCATTCAGTATGCTTTCTTCACTGGCTTCAAGCCTCAATTCTTCTGTAATTTCAGAGTGGTAGCGTGATACAATGTGATCTGATTTTGCAATTAGACTCTGCAGCAGTTTTGCAGTAAATCCTATTCTCTTTAAAACAGGAGAACTTCAGGAGAGTGATCAAGGACAGGTCAGCAACTGTATTTCTTTCTTTAGGTTTACTGTATTCATCTGAGAGCGTATCTATGCCATATTAGTACTGTTGAGAGATATGGCAAATCAAGGAGAGTGCAAGCAAAGCTCTCTCTACAGCATCATTAACCTCTAGCATCAATAAACCATAACCTAGCACTCAATCCCTTCTATATTTTTATTAACGTGGGTCTTTTGTTGCTGCAGTCTGGCAGTTCACTACTGAACATCTTGAGAGCTTGAAAAACGTTTGCAAGACGATGGTAGATAAGAGTTAAGATTTTGCCTGTTTGTCCGTATTGGACAGTCTGATTGCTGTTGGAAATTTATTTTCATATTTGCTGGAATTGGTGAATTTAGTTGGCTGCTCTTAGACAAGCACCTCCAGAACGAGTTTTCAGATGAGTTTCTCGTGCATTAGCAAAGTTTGCATCTGCCAATGCAACATTTAAAAGTGTTTCAGATTTAGCAGTAGACAGTGGTATTTGCAGTCACTCGAGCTGAAAGTGAAGAGCCATCTGACTCTGCCAGATCCCTGTAGAACACTGTTAAAAGAGTTACGTACAATTGATAAATTGCAATTCATCTGGCACTGAATGTTGGCATCATAGATCTGGTTCTTACTCTTGCAGGGTAAGAGCACCATTTTAGCTCATCCTTCTGCTCTTTGTGCAAATGACAATCACAAAGTGGAGGCCAAATAAAAGCTTATAGCTGAAGAAGCTTTCATACCATAGCCAATAATTTATCTTTACATATTTATAAGAGTCTTAACAAGCTGTACAATACTAATACATTTGTTCTTCTCAACCATGATATGGCAGCCAAGCCCTGGTATACTTGCTGAGGTATAGAACTGAATTTAGAGTTGTTCCTGTTTTGACTTCCATGTGAACTGGAGCTAAAACCTAGATATTTTTATCTGTTCTTTTTTTTTTTACAAAAGATATGGTTATCATTTCAATCTGATTGAAAAAATATGCTGAAGAATACAGTAGTAATAGTTGTGCTCTTGTCAACAACTAATAAACACTGAGGCTTACCAATGTCCTTAAAGAAATCATGAAATGCACAGGGCACAAGAACACTGTCTGTCAGCGTCTCCATTTACCTGCCTTTTATGTGATACAGGCTCGTGTCTTGTTCAAATAGAGATTCAACAGCTCTCGGAAGTAATCAATAAAATTAAGTGTGTGTGTGGTAATGATGCAACAGGCCTGTCAAGCTCTTTATGATATGTAAGAAATCCAACTCTCATAGGTGGGTGGACGAAACAAGAACATATATTTTTCTTACTTGGCTGTGCACGTACAGTGATCGAGGTTAGTGCAGTGTGCACATCTTTTATATTCTCAGTACCAGCAGGCAGTTTTGCAGTCTTGTCCTCTCACTGTTTTAATCCAATCTTTTATGTTCTGCTCTTGCTGTCTTCCTTCTAGTGTTGTACTTAATCCACTTATTAAGAAACATTTAGTAAACTGAGATAGCTTTGGTTATTGAAACATGAGACATTGCATAGATTCTTCTATATATACCAAAAAATAAACTGATAATCTTAATTAAAGAAAAATGCAGCAATCACGGATAAGGCAAGCAACCATAAGGGTGGGTGGTGTTAGATGATACAGAGCAAATAAAATGATCAGTTACTCAGTCATCTGCCTGGCTGGGTATGGAGAGAAATGGTGCGTTAAAAAAAAAAAAAGAAAGAAAAATAAATTATCAGAGCAATGCATTAATGCATTATTTTGAAAGAAGTGCCATTGGTGTTATTTTCTAGGAAAAATTCCCATTGCATTCTAAACCTGAAGAGGCGAAATTTCCACCCTTAAAACCATATTCAAGATAGTCTCTTGCTAAGAGACATATTGTGTCCATGTCCTCTGACTATGCAACAGGAAGATGCTAGGTTACCTCTGATCGCTTATCTTGATAAACATGCATAGATTCAAAGTGCATCAAGCCAGAGTAGAGAAATTTAAAGCTTTGTGAAAGATTCTCTTCTCTCAGTTCATTTGCCTGCATTTGGTCAGTGTGTTAAGTGTCAGAACCCGAGCTGAAATTTTTGGATGATTTCAGTTGATTTTGGAGTGTGTTTTTATTTTAAATGTTATTGGTTTTAAAGATGGTAATTCAGGAGATGTAAACTTCTTTTACTTGAGCCGAGAACTGATATACTGAGGCCTGTAGTATTTCATATTGAGTTGTATTTCATTAATAATCATGAGTTTGTACTTCATTTTAATTTTATAAAACTTAGAAAATGAGAGTTAAATAATGGCACTATTTTTTTCTGAAAGGGTTTATATTAATTTTATATTAATATTTACAGTAGACATTATTGTCAATAAAATATATTTTAAGATACTTATTGCCATATTCGCTCCGTAACTATCAATCAAAATAGAAAAAGTAGGGGGGTTATGCCCCCAAAAAAAATCAGAATAAAGATTACAAGGGCTTAAATTCCTCAAACAATTTCAACGATCAGGCTTCATTTTTCTTTCATAATGAGATCTAATTTTGAGTATGAGGCCCAAATGATTACTTCAGCAACCAAATATCAGTTATTAAAAGTTACATAAGTGCTAAGGTTTGATACAAGTTCTGAAGAGATTTTTCATTTAGGATAATTATTGCTCAATTTGTTGACTAGCAAGTATGCAAACCCAGAAGTCTGAGAGAGTTTTGCCTCTTCTCTCAATGTTACCTTATTTTCTCCTTATTTAACTAGGTATGAATGATAATAAACAGCACATTCTGCTTATCGGTTATATTGGTTTATGCCCCTGTTTTTTTAATTAGGAGTGTTTTGTGTTTGCTATTCTTTTATAATCTTGAAGTGTCAGTTTGTAGTTTATAAAAGATATTAAATTATAATGATATGTTTTAAATTGCTTATTACTTCAACTGTTGGCATCAAAAATGGCTACGCATTGTTTTGGAATTCAGATATTTTTTTCTTGGAAAGTTGTAGGAAAACCAGCCAGTCATTTCAGAGAAGAATTTTTGAAGGAAGGGGAGAGTAATTTCATTGATGTTAACACATTCTCAAAGCTATTTATTTGTGAAATTCTTGTGTTTTGAGGTTCTGGAAGGATTTAAAATTTGTTTGTCTGATGATGACCCACCCAAGATGATGACAGACATCTAAAAATCTCTGCTTGCGTATTCTTTGCAGGACGTAGGGGCTGAAAGCATTGTTCTCTTAGGCTTCTGTGTACACTGAGCAAGCACTATAAGGAAGACAGCTTGCTGCCAGAACTTTCTCTCTTCCAAGGCTACCATGTCTAAGAAGGTCTTTCCCTGTAGTTTTTGTGGATGTTTCATAGAGGCTAAATTTGTAAGCCCTGTTACACCACGGGAGGAGCGTATATTGGGAGCTTGTTGAATATCATTCTATTACTCTTACTGTCCAGTAGTAATGCTTATTGTCACCTTATGCTGGAGAGAGTAGTCGGTAACAGAAAATTACATTTTTCTGGGAATAATAAATTTGGTTAATGGGAAATAAAATCCCTGAGACAGTAAACTATGTGTGCCTGAGATTGTAAAGAAACTGTGCCCCACAAATACTAGCGAACAATTTTAAGACAGTCATTACAGAATCATAGAATGGTTTGGGTTGGAAGGGACCTTAAAGATCATCTAGTTCCACCCCTGTGCCATGGGCAGGGACACCTCCCACTAGACCAGGCTGCTCAAAGCCCCATCCAGCCTGGCCTTGAACACTTCCAGGGATGGGGCAGCCACAGCTTCCCTGGGCAGCCTGTGCCAGTGCCTCCCCATCCTCACAGTAAATTCTTCCTGATATCCAATCTAAATCTACCCTCTTTCAGTTTGAAACCATTACCCCGTGTCCTATCATTACACTCCCTGATAAAGAGTCCCTCCCCATCCTTCCTGTAGGCCCCATTAGTAGTGGAACCACTCCTGCCTAGTAAATACATGGCCTCTGATGGCAAAATGGTGTGATGGTGAGCTTTTCCAGAGCAGTAACCTTGAATTCCAAACATTCTGTTTCTGGCAACTGTGTTGAGCAGATACCCTAAAATACTGTGATAGGAAAAGCAGAAGTCCAGTACTTTGCTTTTTGTTTAAAGGCAAACGTACGGAGTGTGCCGTGATAACCTACTATGTAGCCAACACATTGTTGAAAACAAATGTCTTCTCCCCAAACCAAAAACTGTCCCAAGTGTCCCTACAGTATATTTACCAACTGCAGACTTTACAAGTAGTAGTATCATGTAGATTGAACATGTTTCTTGTATTATATTTGTTGTCGTTGTATCAGAGTATCACTCCATTTCTGTCTGGGGAGAATGGGAAAAAGAAATTTAACTTGTGCACAGAAGATGAAATATGTTATAAAAAGGCAAGGGAATCTGAGGACTGGTTAGGAGTAACTCGTGCCTGCCTTTGTGAATCAGGGCATATGAATTTCATACCTAGCCATATTTCTATATGCAGGCTGTAGCGTGACTTTACCTTAGCGTCCACCCGGCCTCTGGCCTCCCAGCTTGCGTATCTGACTCTCTTCAGAGGCTGCCAAAGTATGTGTCCTCCTCACCCTCCCACACCACCACACCTCACTGGTGTGACTCACCCGTCACCCTGTGACTTGACACTGCATCATCCCCAAATATCCTTCTGTCGTGGTTTAGCCTCAGATGGCAACAAAGAACCACGTGCCGCTCGCACGTCCCTTCCTAATACAGGAAGGATCGTAAGAAAAGGCAAGACCCTTGGGTTGGGACAAAGGCAGTTTAACAGGACAGTAAAGGGAACAGGCAAACAACAACAACACGGACAGGGGAATATACAAACGCGATTACGGAACCGCCGCTCCCCGCCGCTCGCCGACCGGCCGGACCCGGGATGCCCCAACCCGCTTTTAAGCAGCAACTTCCTGCCCCCTCCCCCGGCAGCTCAGGGTGGGCGTGGCTCACATGGCATGGAATACCAGGAAAAGTTAACCCTATCCCCACCGGAACCAGGACACCTTCGCTTATCAAATACTTTAAAATACACTGCGATATTTGAAAGTTCTTGCAAGTTGAACACTTTCGTTGTCCAAGCTGAGTAAAATGTAAACAATGAAGTAGCACAGAGTGAAAACTAAATTGACATGCAGCACTGCCAGTGAACAAGGTACCGAAATACATCTTTTATTCTTGATACTTTTGACTTTACAGTTCCCTATGAAGATTCAAATTTTCATTTAAAGTCCATTGTTGTTTGCTGACTAGTCTGTTCTGTATTTATGTAATTTCTGTATTATAAAATATTTATAAACCTGAATATGTATTCACATTTTCTCTTTTTTTTTTTTTTTCTCTTACTTCCTCTTTCAGGAGCTTGAATTTCAGGATCTGACGGCAGTTTTACACTGTATTCACTCCTTTATAGCAGCAAAAGTGGCATCTGTGGATCCAGTATTCATAGACAGTCAGAGTATTGCAAGAAAATATATGTACAGTAACTGATATCAGATTATATGTTGTGACTATGGAAAATAAATTATTTTCTTAAAGAAAGTAGATATTTCATGCACAATATTGCAACTTTGTGATTTTATAAGAAGTCTATAGTTGTGTTATCTGTAACGTTAAAAGTTTTCACAATCCGTTAAACATTTTGAATCTATGAGTTAAGAAATATTAAGTCAAACTGAATCAGTTTGTCATCTTCAGCATTAATCTAAAATTCTAAGTGAATATTCATTCAATAATACTTGTGGTATCATTTTCATTTCTGCTGTCATGGTCATACATACTCCCCCTTATTAAATAGAAATGTGGAATAACGTTTGAAAAGTGTGTCCAAAATTTGGCTTCTAAGTCTGTTTAGAAAAGTGATGGGCACACAGAAAATTCCTACAGCCTTCACTGTAGAAAAGAGCAAGAATTACTGAAGACAACTGCCATAGGAATCGAACTTTATCTTGCTTCTGCATGTTTGAAAAATTATAGTTCCACAGTCCTGTAGTTCTTTCGAGGCCTGAGAGTTTAGCTCTGGCAAAACACTAATTACTCTATTTTATACCAAGGAAAAGACTTAAGCACACACTTGACTCTAAGCATATTAAGTAGCCCCAGTGTATGCACAAGGTGATATTAAGTATGTACTTAAATATTGTGGTAGATCAACTGAAGAGCTTTAGACTCTGCTAAGAAGCCTCACTATACGCACTCAGTTTTAGAAAACTTGCCATGGGGTTTTCTTATCTATTAATAAAGCTTCCATGAATCATTCATTTATTCATTCCTATATTGCCTTGATGCTATCCTTTGATGTGATGCTCTGTATGGTTGAGAACAGCTTCTCTAATAATTGTTTTGTTTGGAGGAGGATCCTCCCAGTATAGGGTGATCATAACAAAACATAAAGATTTTTCTGGGCCATCTACCTTTTTTTTCCTACAGCTCTAATCCTGACATATACACAAGTAAATTGTTTTTTGTCCTTGCTAAGGAATTACTATGGTTCTACTTTTGATGGACTCCTAACCTTCCTTCTGAAATCATCTTCTTATATGCACAGATAATACATCCTGCTATTGAAAAATTATATAAAAGGAAACCATTTTAGTCTTGGGGCATGTTCCCTGAAAGTAACACCAAATGTTGCGGGTTTCAGTGACAGGAGTCTCAGTTGTTCTCAAGAGCAGTTTTGAGGGAGCATCAGGCTTTTTTTTTTTTTTTTAAGAAAATAAAACAATCAAAAATCAAGCAAGAAGAACATCCTAAATAGATACAATGGATATGGAGCAAATTCATCAAAGTCCTCCCTAAATTTTCAGAGTCTAGTAACGCGTCCTGCTAAAGCAAAAGCCTAAAGCTACTGTATCGTAAGGAAAAGAGGTAGGTGCCTTTAAAAGCTCTCAGGTTGAGGAGGTTTTTTACATAACTTCAGTGCTTAAATTTAGTCAGGTTCCCTCTCTCCGGTCTTAAGGTAGTTAGCTGTCTTGGCAGGCTGCACAGGGCCTCAGGCACTTACTTTAAATGGATGCTTATCTGTCTGTCTAAAGCTTAGGCACTAATGAAGGAGGTGATTTGATCATATGGTAAGGATTACTTTATGGTAGGGATGATCCATAGAGAAATTCATTTCAGCAGTAGGGACTCTGCAATTCCAGTGTTGTTTACGGTTCTAATAGTTGTTTGCAAGAAGGTATAGTAGGAGCGCTAGCTCCTGTTAAAACAATGTTTAGCAGAGCTAAGAAATATTTTTATTAATTGTAAATAAATATTTATAGTCATTACGGTATTTTTAAACAAATAGCATCTCAATTTTATATTACATTTTTGCAAAAAAATCAACCAAAAATTATCTTTCTCAAACGTGCTTTTATTCAAGATGTTTCATTTAATTTTCAGCTTTCCATTTTATTTCCAGCTCTTTGTATTTACTGAGATTTTAACCTTCACAAATTATAGCATTAAAATTAGAATAGCATTCTTACAATCAATTCTCAGTTATTAGCATGAACAATTATAAATGTCAGCGTGTCTGTAGGATGAATAATGATGGAATCCTTCAATTTTGTTTTTCTGGTATTTTCTCATACACGAAGTTCAACACTAACATGGGACAGTAGAAAACTGTACCAGCTAGTACTGAACTCGTGCTACGTTCAAGCTTCTAGACTTGATGTTTTAAGTATCATGTGATTAAAAACACAAAGTATCTCCGTAAATACTGTAAATAAAAATTTAAAAGAACTTAAGCTTAGTTTCTTAAATAATCTTTAATTTCTGCCAAAAAGTTCTGCAATTCAAAATGAGCATTATTAATTTTTTTTATTTTTTTTTTGCAAGAGCAGCTGGATATTGCCCATTTTCATTAGCCACCTTCAGATTTTTTATATGAAGTTTCTTATACTGATTTGAAGTAATTTTGTTATTTGTTTCGTGGAATTTCTAAATTCTTTTAGTCTTTTGGTGAGCTACGTTCTCTACCAATTTTGCAAGGCAGTAGTTTTCTTCTGATACGTCCAAATCCCTCTTAGGGAATATTAGAGAAAAATTTCTTACAAATTCACCCTCTGGACTTTAGGCTTGTAATTTAGAAATAAGTCTCCAAATGTATTTTTAATGAGAGACCTGCAGATCCTTGTTAGCTCATTTGCTTTTTCCTTCCTTTCACATTCTGCCACAATCTCAAGGTGGGGACTAAAGGCCAGACTTCTAAGGAAGTTGCCGGAGCCTGTGAAAAGCTAGCGGACGGCTAGTTACTCACCTGTTACGTAGATTGTGTAGGACTTTCATAGCACCTTACTTTCCTTGTAATTCTCTTAATAGGGTAACATACCTCATGTGTGAAAATGTTGCGCTTCCAATTTGTTTGCTTGCTTATGTTCATTTGTTACATTTTTTTATTGTCAGTAAAGCATATTATTTTATCATTGCCTTCAGAATGTGTGTCATATAGCATGCATATATTTTTTCCCCATCAAAGTTCTTGAGTATTTGCACCACTTTTCAGCACACTGAAGACCTCAAAATAGTCGGACTCACAAACAGTAAATAGATCTGATGGAGGGTAGGTACCTTCCACAGTCACCCCTCAGGAATTGCACACTGAGGCAGAGGACAGTTGCTTTATGGTGAATGGGCAGCTGGAATGTCAAATATTTAATTGCTAATCAAAACAGCAAATAAATTTTAATATGCTTTGTTGCGTACTTGTGCTATATTGAGCTTTAGTCTTACTACCTCATTATTCAGTTGTGTATGGTTTTCCATTTTTTCTAGGGAGACAAAGTGGTACCAGAATTAAATAAGGGGTAGGAGGACAGAGGCATTTGCTTGCTACAGCAGTTCCATAGACATCAGGCTGGGGAAAGAAGCAAACATGAGAGTTAGAAATTTGTGCACGATCACAAAATCAAGACTTATGACAGGAAACAGAGTAAAAACAGGATAATTCCTACATGTCCAGATTATCTTTATGTCTTTAAAAAAAGACTTGGTTAAAAGGCTAAAAATAATCCCGTTTACAAGCATGATTTTGAGCAAATGAGTAGTACTGTTGATTTAAATCAGAGCAAGGCTCACCAGTGACATAAATTAAGGGGTGGTACAGCATGGACTTGGACACTGGACTTGAATCATATTGTTGATTCGTTAAAATAATTTCTGGCCTTTCTTGCTCTACGGTGATTAAAATCTGCAGAAAAAATCCTGTGCATAGTTGAGCTAGAGTCAGCTCAGGTCTGTTCCCAGAGAGTGGCTTGGTTGTGCTACCCTGTTTAAAACACGAGAGCATTTAATAGAGGGGATGTAGGCAGAACTTTCCCCGATGGTCTCAGGGACAGAAAACAGGCCCTGACAATTTTAGTTATAAATGTAGATGTTTCCAGAGAGTCTCACTGACTTTAGTGAGGTGTCCCAGACATGGGGGCAGGGCCTCATCTGCTGTATCTGACCTACATTATTTAATTTTATTTTTTCTTATAATCATAAAGCATAGAATTATAATATTGAGGCTGTGCTGATCCAAAGCTCAAGTTCTGGAAATCTGACTTAATTCTTTTCACATTAGGATCTTAGAAAAAGTATTTCAAAGTAATTTCCACCCTTGAGCCAGTAGGCCTGAAGCTTAAACAAGATTTTGGGGGCGGGGGGGAGGAGGGCTAAGCTCTGACAAACTTTGCAACCATAAATATAAAATCCCATCTTATATCTGAACTACATTAATTCATAAGCAACTTCAGACAAGGCATGCCTTTTTCACAAAACCTTTAATGTGTAGTCTGATCTTTGTAGTGGCATAAGCAGTATTTAAAAATGCCTGAATTTCTTTTTAAGTAGATTTCCATAAATACTTCTAAAATACTGTCAGTATTTTACGACACCTCCCCGCGTACCTGAATGTCTCCTCTGTCACACTGTTCAAAGTGGTGTGTGTGTAATGGCAATGCAATTTTTCTGTGTTTTGTTGACTGCCGTGGTTAATATTTGGTTTAATATCATTTTCTCATGTCCTCCAGTAAGCTTCCAAGGGCAGAGCGGGTGAACACGAGAAAGGAAACCCTTTCGTCCATGCTCTCATGAGAGGCGAGAGAAGTCAGTGGTGATTTCTGTCCCACTTTCCAATGCATGGGCAATGGACCAGAGCACTGCAAAAATGGAAGCAGGGGAGGGATAGACAGGCAGGCAGACTGTGCAACCTTAAAAGCCTCCTTTACTTAGGCGTGCAAGCTAAAAGTACCTATCACTCTTGGAATTTCATAGAGAAATTCTTCTTTCAGTGTAGTTCTCTAAATTGTTATTCATTGAGTTATGGCTGCTGAATAGGAAAATATTTCAAAGAAAATAATATAAAATATATCATGTAATCATGTACTTTATTTATTAACCTGTGGTTCAAAAACGTTTAAGTACTTTTGTGTTGAAGCATGTAGAGAAGCAATTATCTCATGTGAAGTAAAAGACCTTCTAGTAAATTTATTAGAAAGTACAAAAGGGATTTGTGTAGCATGCAAGATGAAATCGAAGATGTAGTTTAATCTGGTTCAACCAGAAAAACTCTACAAGTAAAATCTTTTCATTAAATTTGAAGTTATCAGATTCCATGGACTTGAGCCAAAATCCACTGCTGTTGTAAGTCCCAGTGGCTTAAAAGAGACTTAACCTGAAAAATGACAAGATACACAATTTTAAATAATCCACAGGAGAAGAAAAAAAACTCCTCTAATATTCCCTTGGTGCACAGCTGCCTACGCTGTCAGTAAAAGGCTTCATTCTTAACAGAAAAAAAAGCTGCTGACTTTTCAGTAAGGAATCAAGCTCAAACTATTTAGGCTGAAAGCTGTAATCTTCTATTTGGAAAGGCTGCCATGGTGCCGTGTAAGAGTTGCAGTAATGCAGGTATTCAGACCTCTAGTCTAGATGTATCGCAGGCTCTTGTTTTCAGTGCAAACCCACGATCTGTTGTGCAAGTCTACACTACATCAGGAGCTGTGAGTGGCAGAAGGGTCTCAGCTGTAGATCTGCAGGATTACCAGACAGCCAAGCAGGGGAGAGAAGTTAAACGTAAGGAGAAATTTGTTTTTCTTTCTTGGTTACCAATTATTCTTGGGACATTAGTTCTGTTATATTTCTAGGCTAGGTAGCTGCCAGGTTTTTACATGTCTCTAAATCCTCAAATAGGATGGAAACTTCATACTCAATGCTTATTAATGAATTAATGTGGAAATTAGGTGTACAGTCTGTGTTAGTCAGATGGTCTCAACTCTAATCGGTAGAAAGAGATTAGCTGTTCCAGGGAGTGTTTTACTCCCTCCTGCAATAGATGCCTAAAACCAGTGGATTGAATCACGTTCTGAAAAGGCAGTCATCTTTCTCCATCGACTAGCCTAGATTTTCCTATGCTATAGCATAGGGTTTTTTGACAGCTCAATTTCCTATAGATAGCATTAGTGTCAGATTTATATACTAACACAATAAAAAGTAGCAATCAATCATGTGCAATGTTGGAGGATTATGAGAATAAAATGAAACAATCCTGAAGTGAATTGAGCGTAAATCAGAAATTTGTCGTCCCCTTAAACAGGTAGGGGGAGGAGAAAAAGCCTTAGGCTATTTTTCCAGCTAGCAGCTACTACCTAGTGCTTAGTAGAACATATTTCTAAAATGAGGCAGTAGAAATTCTATTAATTTGTAGATGATTCTATGTCCGAGGGAATACACTGACTCTTGGAACATTAAGCTACTCATAAAAAAAATACTTGAGACATTCTACTGTGTCTTTAAGCACTTTGTTCAATTAACATTCATAAGTGAGCTAAATTACTGCCCTTTAGTATACCCTGTAACATCCATAAGTAGAGTACATAATCAGCTCAGTGTTTTCTTTTTGCACAGAAGCTGGACAAATATTCCCCAGCTGAGTTAATATGAGTATTTAATTGGCTTTAAGGCTAAAACTTTCCCTGTGTTTTAAAGTAGAAATCCTTTACTGAACCAATGTGTTTAGTCAGATTACTTTATTGTTGGATAAAACTGGGAAAAAACCCTATTCCTTAAATGTTTCGCAGCAAGACTTGGAGAAATGCTATGATTTGCATTTGTCTTGTAGTCTAACTATATTCATTACTATGAAGACTTTTCAGAGTAAAGGTAGCAGTTTTCCCCATTTGCCTGCTACTAAAAGCACAGTAGCTTCCACAAAAGCCCCAGCACTTACTAGCACATATTCCATCTTGGTGTTTGAGATATACTAGGGCTTTCATAGAACTCAAATGGGAAACGTATGCAGTCAGGGAGAAATAGGAAACAGTAACATCAAACCACCTGCAGGGTTGAAAGTCAAAGACGTTTGTGGTCTTCAATTCCTTGAGGCAGTCAATGATGTTTTTATCAGCATTTTTAGCATTATTATAGATTTATTTCTCCCCATCACCACAATAATCATAGCAGGATGAAAGGAAAAGGAATTATATTCATAACCAAACTTGTATTTAATTTGGCTTTCACCTTTCTTTGGATCAAGGTGCTGAGGAGTTTCAATTAACTCACTCCATGTGGTAGGTGAGAATGCTGCTGTAACAGCACCAGATTCTGAGTTTGTGGTCATTTTAACTTACACAGAGTTAACTTCTTCCCAGTCCTACTACTAAGCTCCCTGAGTTTATTTGCTTGTTGCTTTGTTTTGCACTTTAATTTTTTAGACTTTTACTAAGATCTCAAAATACTCTTAAATGTTTTTTGTTTTACAGTCTTTGTCATCCTAATTCTATAAAGCCAAGTTCTTCTAATGCTTTTTATTGCCACATTCATCATTTCTGTTCCCTCAGTATGTTTTTCATTTCCTTTTCATCTCTTAATAAGTTTCTCACGCACTGTTTTTATATCCTGTGGAGAAAGACCTGCAATTGCAATCAGGAAATTACCCCAAAAAACATAGGTTTTGAATGCTCATATGAAAAGGATGTAAATAAGGTTTCTGTGTTTTGATCATTAAGATCTTTTACTGATTTTCCTCTTGGAAAAACTTGCACCATACTTCATTCTTCTCTGGTATGTTCTAGTAGGCACAGCAGCGCGGTGTGTCTTTTCCCTTGCTTATTAGTATACCATCCTCAACAATAGATGCCTTTTCATCAGTAGTAAATCCATTAATATGGCATTTGCTCTAATGATTTTATTTAATCTAGTTAAAAGGCATGTAGGTTTCCTGGCTTTTCTTTGCTTTCCCTATCTAAATAGCTTTGCCAACCATCATCAAGTGGTTTTTTGCACTCAGAATTGCTTAGCTCTCTTGCCTTCAAAGAAAATATTCTCCCATTTTGACATGACTGAGATTTTGTTTCCGAAAAATACAGGCAAGTAGGCAAGGTATAGGTTTTTATTTAAAGAAAAATATTTTCGATATTCTTTTTAATAAGCACAATATTTTCTCTACCATCCACAGCTGCACAACTTTTCCGACAGTGCTTGCAAAAGTATTTTGGCTGAAAGTGCATGTATGTTGAACTGTCTCTAATAGTGAGTCCCATTTTTGCCTAATGCTTGTTCATCAGTTTTGTTGGTGCATCTTTATCCGCGATATACATTACCCTTTTATTTGTCATACCACTTCACATTTTTTTCAAGGTCATTTTTCTGAAAGATTGTATGTTGTGTTCATTTGTCATAGCTCTTTCCAAAAAATCAATCAACCTTTGTTCTTTTATAGTTACGTTCTCATCTCTTGGTCTGAAAAAATTCAACTGCCTGAAAAAAATTCTCTGTAGTTCTTCTCCAACAATTTGCTTCATTGATGTTATTTTTGTTTCTCTTTTTTTTTTTTTTTGTCAAAAAAGTGAGAAGAAAGTTAAGATTTGGAATTTTTAGTGGTATGCTTCATCCTACTCTTTTCCCTCATTCTTTTTTTTTAATTTGACATTCAAAGCACACCCAGCATTTTCTAGAATATAAATTGGAAGAATTATGTCTCTGTGGCATAAAAATGTCCCCTCTGAAATCAAATACTAGGAGTTCAAATTGTATGAAGAAGCCCCACAAGTATTTACAAAGGGCATGTTAATGTTCACTGTTCTTTGACACCACAGAGTTTGGAAATTGCCAGAACTACGTACAAATGTACTTTAATTTCTTTTGAACTCCAGATAAAATTGAAACCAAGGAAATATGCATTTCATTAAATATTATTTTATTGGATAAGGAAGAGAAGGTATCTCGGTATCAGACAGGTGATTTTGTTATGTTAAGATGTTTTCCAAACCATATGGATATAAAGAACTACCATTTTATGCCTGGCTAAGATTTGCATAACCTAGAGAAGCCAGGGACCAGTATCAAATACTTAGGAAGGAGTTTATCGGACCAATTCAGCTCTTGAAAAAAATCTCTTGTGTAGACAGACCTCTTGTCCCCATCATTTTAAAGCACCGTATACAAGATTTCTAAAAGCTGAACTCCAGCACCTGGCAGTATAACCCAACACCGTTCACTGTGTGCTATTTGCAGTCTGTTTGCAGACTGCCTGGAGGATTTCCCAACGGACAGCAACCTCCAGCTAACTAAGAACAAGAAAATGATGATATAGAAAAAAATGATATTTAAAACACCCACAAAAAGGATACATAGCTAGGAACCAGGGTAAGATATGGGTAAAATTGTAGTTCCTCTATGAACTGTAGTTAGTGACAACATCAGAGACCAGACTCCAGGCTGTTAAACGTCCTTAAGAGTTCATCCAGAGGCAGCTTGGGAGGCAGAGATCCATAAGCAGCTATGAACAGATCTTGCAATGGGAAAAAGATCTAGCTGTTCTAGTATCACATGTAAGAGGTTACTTACCTTCCCTCAAATGGACCTAATGAAGTTGCTAAATATGCAACTGTCTACTCACTACAGTTACTCACTTTGAATTCCTAGACCTTCGCAGTTGTTTACTGAGCATGTTTCATTTAATATCTGCAGGCGGATGGGAGCGCGCGTACAGATGATTGCTGTGCCTTAGCTGATGAGTGGAAGTCATTAAGCTGTAATAGCTTGGTTGCCTGTGGTTGTTTATCTGTGAATCTATCGTTTGACCTTTCAGGTCAAATAGATTAGCCCCACTAGAAGTGTGCTTCAGTGCTGGGTTTGAAACAAAATTAAGAATATAGAAGATTTTCTGCAAAATATCCTTAGTGTGACAAGAGCAAGCAGAAGTAGTTACATTATGAGTAGAAGAAGAAGAAAATAAGCATACTTGATGGACTTCAAAAGTCTATTAAAAGCTACCTTTATTTTTTTCAAATTCTAATAATTTCTAATCATATCAAACCAAACCATTTATTTTGTACTCATGGCAACATACTTATGCAGAGTAGGAAAGTCACACTTTAAATTGTAAAACTGTAGCATTTTCAAATGTGAGAGGTCATTCAGAGCATCTGCCTGTTCAGTTGTGTCATCGCTTGAGGTTTCTCTCTTCAAATGCATGCCTAACTCCTTTGTGGCCTTATCCAAAGCCATCCCCACTTTTTCTGCTGGAGGCCCTACATCCTGCATATTCCCTATGCTGCGTCAGAAAGCAAAGGTTCACCATTTCTTCTATGCATTTTGTTTCAGATTTTTGTTTGAGGGTGAGGAACAATTTTATGTTTAGATCCAGAAGAAAAATGCTTTCCTTCCTTGAATTAAAAATGAAACAAAATGGGGCAAATGTTCTGAAAAGCTGTCTTTAGGAGGGAGAAAACCCCTTTCTTTTATCACAGAGTTCCTAGATCTTTTCTACGCCCCCCCCAAGCCTCCATTAGCTGAACAGGATTACGAGCAGTTTGTATCAGCAAGGTGCTAGCAAGCGAGCTCGCCTGCCCTCAGCCCCGGTCTTCTACGCGCACTGAGTCGTTTCACCACCCAGCAGTGAAATGTGTTTAGCAGACTGCTGGGTCCCTTGTTCCCTGTCACAAAATGATGTGTCATAAAACGAACATGAAATGATTCACTTCAGTAAATACCATTCTTGCAAAATTCGGTGAGGAACAGGAAACTTGATGTCACTGTAATAGCTTTAAAGGGCACATTCAATTGTCCCTGCACAAATGTAAGTAGTGGAAGGCTGAGTTTGAGCTTATGAGAAAATGATTTGATTAACTGATCATTTGAAGTGGAAAAGGCACAATGACTTATTCAGTGGCTTTGTGTAGCACAAACAAGATTGCCAAGGGGCAGAAATATTATTGACAACAGAAGCAGCTTCTGCAGGAAAGACCCGGTGTTCAGTAAAACTTTGGATTAGTCATAACAAGTAGCAGTATTGCTGGAGAGGTAGTGCAAGATGAGAAAGGAAGAGAGACCAGGAGTTGTATCTAAGTGTCTGAAACAAAGGCATGATTCTCAACTGTTAGAAGGAAAAGGAGGATGAATCTTGATAGGAAAGCATATAATAATTTGATTTTTTTCTTGTGCTTTTTTTGGTTGTCTAAACTTAACTCTTGTTGTTGGCTTTTTTTCCTGGTTGAACTGATCTGCCTCCACAAACAAAACATTTTCTGATACCCTAACATAAATTATAAGCCAAATTTCGAAGTGTGTGCTTACAGGGATGAATTAACAAAGTAGATTTCCATTCATCCCAGCACAACTGATGTGCATCTGCCATTTCCTCCCATCCGGCAATCGATCTGCCTAAGCCCAGACAGCAGACACTTGAGGCTCTGGGATCCAGCAACTGGGGAGTTCTCAGCCTGTTGGTTTTCCTGCTACCATGCTGCATTTCAGAACACAGGCCCTAGATTATGAAGGTGTTTCCAGGTTCTTCCATTTTAATAATAATAGAGCTTTCAGGCTGACCAGCCAGGCATGGAGAAATACTCTCTCCCATTAAAAATTCCCATACTGCAGATCAGGGCAGAAACAAATTCACTGTCAGGAAGTACTAAAATGAGAGGTGTCTGATTCTCGTCTTTCTCTTTGTGTTCCCTAATCATCTTGGCTCCGCGTTATTCCATGATTTTAGCTGTGCATTCTCAACTTGTTCATCACCATGATGATCAAAGCACCCACCACTCTTTTGTCATCTTTGGAAATGATGCCTAACGCAGAAGACTTCCAGAGTGAAATATCTTGGGTTCATTCATTGCCTAAAATTTGTGCAGTTGTCTCTTGTTCACTGTGTACAGCCAAAAATGGGCTAGTTTGAAGTTCATAATGACAGACAAGCGTACTTCATTTGGAATGACTTGCCGTTTAGTTTCAAACATTTAATATTTACGTACTTAATTTTTTGTGAGAAAACAATATCACAGTACAATGTGATTACAGTCACAAAGACAAAACTTAAGTAAAACCATGTTGTAAATGAGCTATAACTGCATTTACAGGGCTCTTGCCCATAGACCCCACAGCGTTGCATAAGTACTTCTAACCTCCTCTTATATGTGGGGTAACTTATTTCTGTTGAATCACTGTCCTGTATGCCATAGGTGAGCGCAATGCTTGTAATAAAGAGCAGGACTGCATACTCTATAAACAATTAGACCACTGATACTTAGAAGTAATTTTAAATATGAGTTCAATGGTGGGAAATAAAATTATATTTAAACTGTAAAAGCACTCTCTCAAATGAAAAACACAGGATGTGAACATAAAAAAATGCAAACTAGTGATGTCCGCCGGAACAGCATGCAGCCAGGTGCTTGGGAATATGCTGAGTGTGTCCTGAGAAGCTGTTATGCGGACTAGAGTAGGCAGTGTACACGATTCCAAACATGCGAAGAGCATGAAGAGAGAATTACGCAACAATTCCTTATATAGCATGAAGAGAAATACTGCTCAATTATTAAGCAACACTGGTCCTATCAGTGAAAGTGAAATATTGGTTGGTTTGAGGCTGGTTTTTTTTCTTTTTGTTTCAGTGAGTGATTTTGCAAATGCAAGCACTTTCTGTATTTCTTCTTGAGGCATGTGAATTGATATCTCACTACCCTGCTCCCCAGATTATAATGTCATCCGTCCCTTTTGGGAGACATTAACATTCTTTCAGAGGATGAAATGCCATTCTCCAAGAGGTCGGTTCACTGCTGGTCACCCCAGGTACCTGTTCACTAGTCATATTTCTGCTATTGACTGTATTTATTCACCTATATCAGCAGCCTTGGGTTGCTGGGATTCATTTATATCTGGTCTAGTGCCTCTGTTCATTCCCCCTGGAAACCAAACATTCTGTTCTGTTAAACAATTTATTCAAAATTTCTTGTTTCCAGCCATATTTTGGAGTACTTAAATCTCTCAAAGACAGAGGGAGATAGGAGTTTAGCCCCTTTTTGACCTTTCTGATAGCTCACTGTATTTACATACAAAATGTCGGTTATTTGAAAATTTTACTTTGACATGATACCATCTGATGTACACAAATTATTATTAATTTATGCTTATTGCATTATCTTTATTCAGTTACATTTAAAAGGTTGCGTATTTGTTAAATAAGCCATTATTCTAAAAACAGGAATAACATTTTGTGATGTTAGATGCTCAAATCTGTATTTCACTTTATATCCACTGGAAAATCCAAGAAAATTAATGAAATATTATGCAATAAGACTGGAGGTTTTAATTTTAATTAGAGTATTTTATCTTCTTTCATAGTACATTAGTCTAATACTAGTCCTGCTTCAACAGAAACATGACTAATGGCTTAGGTTGGTAAAGATAACATTCCATAAATCACTTATGATTTCAAATTAAGGGGATTCAAAGTTCTCAGAATGTGCTCAGGTTTCACTTAGCTGTAAAAAAATGGAGACAAGATGTTATTCTTTGTGAAAGCGGTAAGTGAAAACAAGGGAAAGGTAACTGACTTCTATGTATTTGAAAAAAGTAGTTGTTGTGTTCCTGAGATTTGTATGAATTGCATTCCCACATGTATCAACATGTCGAGGAATTTCTGACTTAAATACCACAGGAAATTTTTCCACTGTGGGTGGCAAACACCGTTAACAACAGAGCCATGCACTACAGCTGTGGGAATTTCCATCAAAAATGACCACTTGGTGAAAACTTGCAGAAGTACATTATGGACATGAAGTGCAGAGGATTTTAGTGAAATTAGTGCTTTTCTCCTGTGTATGAGCGTCACCAACAATGAAGTCTAGGGTTGGGTCACATTCTGATCAGCAACCCACAATACGGCGTAAGGCTGATTGCTGCATACTGGTGTTCATTGGAAAAACTGTATATTTCAGATTTTCCTTTTAAGATCTTCTTTTTCTCACCCAAAGAAGAAAAAGATATGTGAATGTCCAGCGGACACTTTATTAGAAATGTTTCAAACCACTTCCAGACATGTCTTTGAAAGTCAGTGGGCATCTTCCCTAAGAACTCAGGGCTTCTAGGATTAAATCATCAATGGTGACATTAGCACTCAGGTTTTCCCCACTAATTGCCATTTGTTCTTTTTCCCACTCTGTAAATCTTTCTTAGTTGAAAGAGAAAGATCCCCTTTTCTTCAGTAATTGACATAAATTTTGAAGGATCGAGTTATAGTGAAGTCTCTGGCACAGGAAAAAAAAAAATCAAACTGAGCTCCACCAGGTAATTAGTACAAGATTTTCAGTTTTAAAGCTTTACACAACATAAATTCAGAAGTTCTTTTTTAAGAAGAAAAACATTTGAATTAGTATACTCTATTGCAACCAATAACTGTACCTTGTTAAACGTTTCCTACTCTATTACAGCCAATAACTATGTCTTATTAAACGTTTCTTGGCAGTCCACTAGCTCTCTCCTGAATTCATAAATTCATAGTTCAGCAGTTCATAACAGAGCCAAACTTAAATAGATATAAAAATTCTGTACAGGCAGAGAGACTGTTTGAATGTTGTTCATCTTGGCCATGTGGCAATTAAACGTTTGTTGATTTTCTCTGAGTTTTTGTGTATTGCAGGTTTCTTTCCCTTTACGTGGTAGGTTGCATTGAGGGCCAAAATATTGTGCAACAAAATGATGCCGTAAATGTGATCATCCTAGTATAGGGAACTAATTACAGGTAATCCCATAATTAACAAACAAAGAAAAACAAACAATATTTTTTCATGTTCATAATGTTTCACATCTAAACGGTATTCGTTATATATTTAGTTACACGTTTCATGTATTTCAGTTTGCAAATTAAAAAAGGCATCTGAAATGCAGTTTTTGTGTGCGTAGCTTTGCTTTTGTTCTTTTTATTGAAAATGCAGCTTTGCAACATGTGCATGATTGTAGATTGTAGATTTACATAGTGTAAAATTACTGTAATTTTATCTGTTCGGTTCAAGAAGTCAGAATGGGATTTAATAAAGATTAAACTAAGAAGTAATATAAAGGCAGAGTGTATATATTTTGCACTTTTAAATAACATTTTATAACAAGAGAACCTATTACCGTACAGTATACTGTAATTCAACTTTCTAGTGATACTCTTGCTATTGTCACAGTGTTGTCTTTACATCTGTATATGAATAGTTTGTATATGTACACATTTCAAAAGTGATTTCTATAATGGAATATGTGCTCCCTGTCACCGTTAT
The DNA here is from genome assembly GCF_964199755.1 of Larus michahellis. Classification (NCBI taxonomy): domain Eukaryota; kingdom Metazoa; phylum Chordata; class Aves; order Charadriiformes; family Laridae; genus Larus; species Larus michahellis. The sequence goes on from NC_133898.1 coordinate 110,926,520, forward strand.
TAACATTAAACTGGAAAAAAATTCACCAATTATTTTTTTTATAAATTATGAATGTACAGTGTAAATTAGTAAATCAAATATTGTAGCAATGAAGAGATGCACTTTAAAAATGTAAAAGTGTTTATCTCCAAGAGTGTTATTTTGTATAGATGTTTTTGAATAAATAATTTATTGGTCATTGCTGTTTTTTTCTCATTTATGAAATAAATATAAGGGATTTGTTAGCAGCTATTTGAGGTTTATATTTTATCATCAGCGATTTGGTGGGTTTCTTAGTTTTTATAATGAAAGCTTTGTAATTGGATCAGTAAAGGACTTAGTCAACATTTCACCTTTCGTTTAATAAATCATTGTTGGCTTGATCTAGTTCCTATGACAAAGCCAGGTGTGATCCATGATGCAGCCCGCAGTCCTTCTCATGGTCAACCAGCGAGGGGACCTGGCCACAGCAGCTTCCTGCAGCCGTGAAGACCAGTTTTTGCCATGGAAATCAAGGTATGGGGAGAGGGATACATAACAAGCGCTTTCAGTCTCAGGCAGGACAAGACAGAGTCAGGGTCTGGCCTTTGTCTGTAATCTGGAATAAGGAATTACAACACTCCCACTTCCTATGGTTTAAATGCAACCAGTTGACATTTATTGAGAAACATAATGGCCATGATATACATTCGTTTCAGTGAGAGATCAGTGCTGAAATCCTCAACTGAAAGGTGCTAAACAGCAAAATGTCCACAGCCTTCAAAGCTGGGCATAATTCAGATTTGAAATTTGAGATTTCTTGTATACTTGCTCCTTGCTTTGCTAACAGAGGAAAAACATTATGCATTAGGCTCAACTCTACTGGGCAGATGTTTGGAAAAAGGGACTTCAGAAAAGTTTTATAAACAATTTTATTTTTTTTAAAGTCTTCTATTATATCTAGCCTCTAAGAAGAAAACATATTTACCACCAAATAGGTGATACTCATATTGTTAATAGTGGAATCATCCCCCTGTAGGGACTGTTAATTGTAGAAAGAAATTCTTCCTAAAGGAAATAACAGTATTTCGAGAAGAGGAGAATATATTCTGAATGAAAAATAAATCCTGAGTTTAAGCCTAAAAGAAAAACAGTATGTGCTAGTAATGGAGCTGAGGTTTCTTTCTTTCTTAGGTAATGCCAATACACTGTAATCCAAGACAACCTGTAAGTATTTAACCCCATCTCTTAGTCTTTGAATCACGAGGCAATCTAGTTTCACAGTAGTGTATCTGATGTGAGACTTAGGCAACTGAACTGAAAGTAGAGATTGAAAAAGCAACCACAGAAAAAGTCTTCTGTCTGTCACCAAATCTGAAGGCTGTAAATCTTTAAGCATCCTTAATACCCCAAATTTCCATGTATGTTGACGTACTTTCCATGTAGGCAGAGGGCAAACAATCAGCAGGAAGGCTGCTTGGTTTCCAGGGAAAGGGTTGATGCTATAGTGCATCTTTAGAGAGCAGTCAAGCCAGTCTCTTCACACAATGACACGGTAGCTGCCATTTCAATTAAATATCTACTTCCATGTGGGGAGAGGCAGAGCGACCCCGTTATTGAACTGCCTGTTGATTACATCACTGGACCCAGAGGGGGGAATGTTCTTTTAAAAAGCGAGCTCCTTGAGCAGCTAGCTTTTTAGACGGTGTAGTTTCCTGCCTGTCCCTCTTCTCTGCTCAGGGCTACCCCCTGAGAAGCAGCAGCAGAGGAGAATGTGTCTGCACCGCGGGTCACAGCGTGGCATTTTAGCTCCAGCAGTCCCTGAAGGGGGCTCGTTTGGTTCGCCAGCCCCTGAGCAGCAGCACTGCAGGAGGGACAGGAGGGCCAGGGCAGACGGCCAGGGGGGCTGCACGCTCTTGAGGCAACTGTTCCTCTGTGCTGGAGCCCTTGAGTGCAGTGTGGAAGCTGCCGCCTTCATCTCAAGAGGCTGCTGTGAATGGGAGCACTATTTGGCCTCCTGCTGAGGCTGTGCTGCTTTTGAGGGGAGGAGGCAGATTTGCCGAGGAGGGAGAGTAAAGCCAGATGAAGGTGCAAGCTTTGGTAACCCGGCAGGCAGGGCAATCATCTGGGGAGGTGTATTCCTGAGTTCTGCTCCCCTTTCCAAAGAGAAAAATGCAGAGATGTGAAGAAGGTCTCATTTATGTGCAGCTTAAATTGCATTTTACTATGACATACTGGACTTTTTCACTTCCCTGTGGTAGTAAATTGTGCTTCTCATGGCAATAGATGTAATTGCTTTGCACTAAATTATATTAACTATTTCAGATGGTTTGTTCTGCTTCATGCTTGAAATGACAGAGCTGAATTATTTTCTGCAGTGCGTAGCTCAAAAGAGAAGAAAATTCCTGCTGATTGGGAAAAAAAATGGTTTTTTTTCAACTGAAGAAAAAATGTTTAGACAGTGGTTAATTTTAAAGTAATAACATCTCTTTTGCTCTTTGGTTTTTAATGCTGGTTGCTATTATTTGTAAACTTCTTGACTTTTTCCAGAAAAGGGAGCTGTTCTTCACAGTTCACTCATATTAAACTAGGTCACACTCAGTCTTCGCTGCAGCCCATGAACTCAGGACTGGTAGTGTTGGACCTGGCAGAGAAATGGGTAGGTTAATTTTTAAGTACTCAAAGAGGAGCAACTGTCTTCTCTTTTTTTCTTCTGAGAGCTGGACTTTGTTGCTCATATGCAGCCTTATTTAATGATTCAGGTGGAGCTTTTGTGCTTCCGAAGGGGGATCTTTACTTGATGGTGTCAAAAGTAGAGCAAGAAGAGCTTAAGATTACTTGTTCAGTATCTGTGCCATCTGTGAAACTCCCATTGCAAGAAATACTTATTGCCTACCCAGCACAGAGGTAGCCGGTCGAAGAGCCCACCGTTTCTTACCTAAGGAGCTGCAACAAGCTCAGATTTGCAGAACGATCTTTTCTTGTTCCCTCAGAGTGGGTAGTGCCCAACCCAGCAGCAGCCCCAGGTCCTTTCTGCAGACCTACACCTGACAATTTGGTAGGGAGCACTACAAAAGCAAAGGATTTTACTTAAAGGGTATTTGTCCAACTAGCATGAAGTAGTACTTGTTCATGTTTTTTAAAGCATGCAAGACCCTCCCTGTTACATACAAAATTATGATGGAAATCAGGAAAATGGTTAAGTGGCAATTAATGGAGACCCAGGACAGAAGTAGTAGGGTAAGGAACAAAGAATATGAAGGAAAAGAAGAAGGACATGGACCTGTTGGAGCAGGTCCATAGCAGGGCCACAAAAATTATCAGAGGACTGGAGCACCTCTCCTGTGAAGACAGTCTGAGAGAGTTGGAGTTGTTCAGCCTGGAGAAGAGAAGGCTCCAGGGAGACCTATTGTGGCCTTCCAGTATCTGAAGGCGGCCTACAGGAAAGCTGGGGAGGGACTTTTTACAAGGGCATGTAGTGACAGGACAAGGGGTAATGGCTTCAAACTAGAAGAGGGTAGATTTGGATTAGATATCAGGAAGAAAGTTTTCACTATGAGGGTGATGAGGCACTGGAACAGGTTGTCCAGAGAAGTTGTGGATGCCCCATCCCTGGAAACATTCCAGGCCAGGCTGGACGGGGTCTGAGTAATCTGATCTAGATGAAGATGTCCCTGCCTATGGCGGGGCGATTGAACAAGATGGTCTTTAAGGTCCCTTCCAACTCTAGCCATTTTATGATTCTATGAAGATATAGAGATGGGGGATGGATAAAGGAGGAGAAAGTGGAGGGTGGGGGCATGGGAAACGTTTGGCAAACTGGAAATAGAAATGTGGGATCAGCAAGAGGGACCTGCATGAAGACAGTGAAAGTAGTGAGGGAAGGAGGGAGGGAGCGTGTCCTGGCCTGGAAAAGTGGTGAATGCCTGTACCTTTGACTGAGAATGAGAGTGGTGTTCCCTTCCAGGTGTTATTGAGCATCCTGAGGTGTGCACTGGGGTGAGAGGGCAGGAAGAAGGATGGAAAAAACACTGAATAGAGCTGGGTCAAAACGGGGCTGTAAGGTAAGACATTTCCTGATGATACATGTGTTGATAGAGTTTGTTACAACCATAAAATTACTGAAAATTACTAGAAAAAGATCAAGACTGTAAGGAAGGATCTCAAAAGGGAACATGTAGTATTTTAATTTCTTGGGCAGAATATTTAAATCCTATCTACTTTCAGAGCACAAATTGTTGTAATTTTGCTCTTATCCAGCTCACTTCAGAGATTAGGGGTACTCACTTCAAGGAAAGGGTGAGACAGTTACACCTCAAAAGCTCTGGCCAATGTGGGGGACATGGAGAAAAAGTGAAACTTCAGGTGATAAATGAGCTCAAGGTAAAACACAGCTGAAAAGAAAAGAGGAGAAAGTAACTGAGGATTTGAACAGAAACTAGTGAGGAAAAACAGAGTCAGAGCAGTCTGCAAAGGCTGCAAGAGGCAGCTGAGCTGCCTGAAGGTAATGGCTTACACACAGAGGTCAGGTTAACGCTGACATACAAAGCAGATCTAAATGAGAGGCCACAACTTTATTTTTACAGAAGTATTGTATCTAAGCACACCAAAAGCCTTTTGACTAACTGTCCTTTGCCAATGTATTCTTACCTGTTTCATTCTCTGAGCAAGCTTTTTATTCTTGACAGCTATTGTAGTTCATCAATACAAGATACTCTGAAATATGAAAAATATATTATTAGACATAGGATGTTACTAATAATACTTTTAATGGAGAATCCTTCACGTTTCTGTAAGAGGGCCTGTGTAAGTAAGGCACGTTGTGCCCATGTCTGCTCAACCTTCCAGCACCTTCTAAAACAGCATCTGGCCTCCAGATCTCAGATCCAAATTCTCCAGTCTAAAATTGCACAAACCTGTCTTCTGCACTTTCCTCCTCCTTGAACTCCCAGATTCCTGGCATTCTCAGGTCTAAAGGAGCATATGTACACCTGGATGATATTGTACGTACTGGAACATCCCTAGCTTCATGAATGTCTCCTTCCTGTCTCTCAGAGAAACTTCCCTGCATCTGCTGTCCTGAAACCAAGATGAAGCATCTGTTAAAACCATTACCCAGACCTGGCACATGCACTGTTTTAAAAAGAAAGTTATGGCACAAGCAGTGGAGTGCAAAAGTCGTCACAAACTATGGTCCCTGTGGGGCTCTCGCCATCTGCTTGCTAATTATGTATACCACAGCCTGGCTGTTGCACAGAAAACAAACATTGCTGCTGGCAGCTTTGTCCTGCCATATAATTACTGCAACCGGCACAGGCAGAATTCCAGGAGAGTTATGCCTTTTCCTGCCCATTCCTGTTGCCACTTTTTGCATGTTGCCACTTTAAAAGATACACCTGCCCTTTCTGCCACCTTCTACCACGTTCTAACCTGCTTGCATCTGCCTTTCCCTGCCTCTGCTAATCTCTCGCTCTGACAGTGAAAGTACATCACATTACCCAAGATGTGCTTCCTACACCGCAAGAAGTTTGCTCATGTTAAGCTAATGTTGACATGGCAGGGGAGTATTTAAAATCTTTTATGAAAGCTTGAGAAAGGGTCACCTTTTTGATAAGGCAGATATATTCACCACCTTGGCAAATGAAGCTGTTTTTCTTTCTCAGATGAGATCTCGAGAAGTGACAGTTAATTCAGAGCAGTCAGGGCATACTCCTCTGGTGGCCAAGTCCCTAAGAAATACAAGATGTGCACTCATCAGCCTCTTCGTTTCTTTCCTCACTGCTTTTCCCTGTGTGTGAGTAGCTCTCCCCTGTGCCCAGCGTTGACAACAGGGGACAGTAGTCCACTGCGTTTGTCTCTTACAGACAGGCTTGAGAAGAAACAACCCGTGAGGATGAGCATTGCCTCCCCCAGGTCTAGGCTGTTTGGCCCCTGTGTTACACTGCCGGCTCGTTGTGCTGTTGCACAGGCAAACAAACGTGCTGAGTTTTCATTAATGCAAATTCAGGTGCTTAGGTGCTATCGCAGTTAGGCAGCAACTGAAAAGAAGTTGAGGATCTAAACTTCTCTGTGCCTCAGGGGGGAGAGAATATCGACATCATTCCTAGATTTATGTGTATTAAGAAAAGCTACCTGGTGTCAGAATAATATTTGGTTTTAAATGATATATGAAGATTATAAACACATCTGTATGAGTTATACACATGACTTTAGACTCTGCTTAATAATTTCTGCAGGTGAAGGAGTGATTTTTTATTCATGGTCCTCCAAAGGTATTATATTATATTTGTCATATCCCAAAGCTTCTACTGGTCCTTTTGTATAGTATGCCCATATTTATGGACGAATAACCACACCAAATTGTTTAATCATGTCCTCCTGTTAGAGCTCTGGGAAGTTCATTTTGTCCTACAGAGTGGCCGTCAGCACAGCCTGGGCATGTTACTCAGTCTATTCCATCGCACAGCGGAGAGTCTGAGATGCTTCTATTTGCCGTGTTGACCACATTCAATCACCTTGAAAAATTGATTAGAGCTCACCCTTTTTTCCCCCCAGCTGTTTCTTTAGTGAAGACCCTTTCATTACTTTGATACTAGTAAATTAAACTATATCAGGAAATGTTCAGGGATCCGAATTATGATTATCCCTAAGGTAAAATTGTGAAAATTGTCTCTGATGTGATTTTACATCAGAGACAATTTTCACAATTTTACCTTAGGGATAATCATTTATCCCCAGTCCAGCCAATGGTCTGCTGAACAGCCCCTAGGCATGGCTGAGGAATTAGCATGAGCTGGGCACCGTTTGTTACGGGCAGTTTAGCTACACCCACCTTGATCGGAACAGGAGATTTCCAATAGTACAGATGAAAGCTATAAAGTCTCAAGTGCATTTAATTTACAGTACTGCAGCAGCTTTCCCTTCCAGAGAATCCAGTGTTCTATACAAGCTTCACCACATGGCATTGGTGTCACGTACCAATGAAAGGCACTTCTGTGAGTATCTTTTGGATGAGAAGAAGCTCTTTGATCCTTGATGACATTACTGAAAACTAGAAAGAAGAGCTGGGTATCAAAATGATGCAAAATTACACAGTACAAAACACAGTATGGACTTACAACATTTAGATTATGGTAACACTTTTAGTGCATTCAGCAGTGTAATGAAACCATAAGGTTGGAGTGTGTTGCCAGTAGCACGTTGCCAGTGTGCTACCAAAAACCATCTGCAAAAGTTCCTTCCCATCGAAGGAGATTTCTCCCAAGTGTTTAGTTCTCATTATCACAAATTTCATCATTTCTCATGGGAACTGTGATCATCTCAGAAGGCAAACAATTCTGCTGTCAAATACTATTGATCTGACTAGGGCACAGATTTGTTTTTCTGTCAGCTAAGAAAGGGCTACCTTGTGCATCAGGGATCAACTGCGTCACTGAAGAAATAAGGAATACATTGTTAGGAAAAATAGATTTAGATATTTTCTAATTGGTACTCATAGCAATACGTGAAAGTGTCCCGGTGGTTTAGAGCAATGCACACATGAGCAGGTATCAGCTCATCTGCCAGGCAAGACCTCGTCCCAGACTGCCCATAATTAACTGCCTATGTACCATTATACGTCCTACACTAAGCTGCTGGTTAAAAAATCTGCCAGCCGGCTGGGCGCTCATGGGGTCCTGCTTCCACAGCAGAGCAGGGCCGGGAAGCCGGGCAGGAGCACAGGCTGGGGAGGATGGGAAGGGCAGTGGGTAGGTGTTAGCTACCAGTCTGTGGGAGGAGTGGTGAGACGATGGGGGGAGGCACAAATTTCGTGTTCGTTCTGTCAGTTCTTGGACTTGTGCTCCTCACACAGAGCTGGTGCTACAGTACATGGCACTGGTACCCAAGGGAATTCTATGTGAGAGCCGTGAATTAAGGCATGCCCAGGGGGCCAGGGCCCTGTGAAGAAAGTTTTCCTTCTTCTCTTTCTTCCTCACTGCACACCCTTGTAATCTCTTTCAATTCCTATTGGGTTTTTTGCCACTTGCAATTTATGTTTTATTTCATGGTCAAGGTTGTTTAACTCCAGTACAGCTCACAGGTATTGTATCTTCTTATACCTTTTCCTGCAGAATTGAAAACTTGCTCCCTATAGGGTTTTTTTCCCCCAAGTGTAAATGCTGAACTGCATCAGATGTCACTCTTCAGCATTTTCTCACCAAACCAAGCACCTTCACTGCTTTAAGCCTCACATTGTTAAAGCTTGCTCAGTCTCCAGACCTCAGAAATGGACAAGATGAACTTGTATAGTGTTATCAATTCCATACATTGACACCAGATCAGTATTTTTTTTTAATTCTCTTTTTATATCTCAGGGGCACACATTATTTTCTGTTGCCAGAGCATTAACCTGAAAGGTCTATTAAGAATCAGTGATGATTTCTTTATGTCTTCTTTTTCTCCTTAGTCACAGCTTTTCACAATTCTCTTATCACGTGTATATCATCTGCACAGTTTATTTCCAAAGCCATTGCCTTATATTTGGCTGCATTAAAATAATTTTATTGGATTTGTAAGTCTGCCACAGTATCTATTATTAATTTTGCCTCAATTTGGATATGAAGACTTCAGTGAAAAATGAGTTTTGTTGTGTCCATGTCATTGCATATATATATATATGTACATGCAAATATACACATGCTCCTACTCATACCCTTCCCCGTTCCTTTAGCTATTTGGTAACCTCTGCTTAATTGTTTGCAAAGTGTTGATTCTCATTAATATTCATTTAAATATGATGGGTTTCATTCTTGTTATTAGTTACTATTTAATGCTGCATGCCTGATAATTCTCATGTGCCTTTTTCATCTGGATGTTAACATAAAATTAAGAAAGCTGTAGCATCTCTTGTTTGTTCAGTCTGAGAGTTTTCTAAAACATACTTTGTCTAGCAGCAGAATGCTTCAAACTCAACAAGGCATTAAAAATAACAGCTCAAGATTTGTGGAACCTTGACATGACGTCAAATAGCCAAGATGTTTTTATTACTTAGTCATAAGGCTCACTTGAACACTAAATGTCCCAGAGAGTAGTGCTGTGTGACCTCTTAATATCAGTGCTCATGAAGAATGTTTCATTTAACTTCTTCAGATCATTTACTTTCCTGATTTGTGACAGACTAATGGAAATTTGGAGATGAATTCAGAAGCATACTCATTTGCTTGAGTGAATATGAACTTGGATGAAAACAGTTCAAGAGTATCTCATTAGATTTAAAATGTGTTTTTCAATTAACAAAATGTGTTTATAATGTAGGATGTGTCTAGTGAACAATCCATCTAATGAGCCAGTGGCCATCTTGAGAGAGTCTTTTATTACTTGATTTACTGAATAGAAGTCTAATTTTTCACTGGCTGTTTGTTTCCCTTTCCTCTTTCTCCAGACTGTTTGACAATTCCGCATTTGAAACCATTTCTTACTGTGTTAATATCTACCATTGCCTTTATCTTTTAATTAATCAAAAAATAATTGAATATGAAATAATAAATTTGGGAGGTCAATGCCACACTTGGGAAAATGCAACCTACCAGGCAATTCACTAAAGCAGACTAGCAGAAAACATTTAAGAGTCTTCTCAGTCACGATTTTCTGCTCCTCTTCTTTTATAAGTGTCCATGTCCTTTTTTTTGAGCACTTTGACTACACCACCTCTTTTCCTTCTTTCAAATGATGGGTGCAAAATGAAAACATGTTGCCACTGCTTGGATTTTCACAGTAACTTGGTGTTGGGAGGCAGGAGGTGAAAGGTATTAGTCCAGATCCTATTGCTACCAAGGAGCTTCTGATGTGAGAGGTCCATGTGTCACGATTCCCACCATGGAAATATTCACACAATATTTCACTCATTGCAAAGCACTACAAAAGGAGGACGGGAACATCTGCCATCTGTGGACACTTTTGAGTATGGCAATGAAACACTGGGTACTGTCACCTCCCAATTTTTATTCTGGAATCTTAAATCCTCTTGTGGATTTGTCACTAACCATGCTGAAAGCCTCATGCACAGCAGGCAGAATACTAAAATTGGTCTGTCCTAATTGTATTATGCGGTCATTTTTTTTATTTTCCTAAATAAATTCCTGTTTTCTGCTAAGTTACAAAAGATCATGCTTGTTATCTTGTTAGTATT